>NC_086320.1:86283114-86587177 GCF_036172605.1 Pelobates fuscus
TCACACCGTGGATGAATTGATACAGTAATGATCAGTCACAGGAGAGGTATAAACCAATGACATTACTAGGCAAAGGCAAGAAGAATCATATACAGATTAGTTAAGGATCAATCACATCAGTACCTACATTCAAAGAAACATATTGTAAATAGTACAGATTATGCCAAACAGTATAATCAAATTTATTAGAGACAGTTGTGTAACATAAGTAGGAGAAATGTAATTGGCAGGATACTGATGAGAAGGTGGTAACCAGAGGCACATGATCCATTGTGGTAACCGACACATAATAAGCAGGATAGTAGAGGATATTCAGTTATCCTTATGAGAATAAACAACCGCTTACTTACTCTTACCTTATCTTCATATAGTGATGAAATACTAGTGGCAGAGCCTATGGCGATAATAAGCAGTTTGTATTATCTGTAAGATATCAACACCAATACAAGTATATAATCCACAAGTATTACATCAATGCAATGTTAGGAGTGACCATAACTTATACCGATCTAGGTACAGAGACCATGTGAAAACATATCAGTCAAATGTTTGTCATCAACAAGCTGCATTACATTATTTTATGTAGGATGAATCAACCACTTAAAGCCATACATTGGTTGCAAATTCCACATATAAGGACCCCTAGAAGAATCCCCATGAATATCAGGAGAGAGGACCGTAATGGAGTTACCTTTTAAGGAGTTACCTCTCTTGTTCTGGTAGCAGGTGAATTTTACCTGAAATAGTAAACCTGGTAGAATGGCCCATTGGACTAGACCTCCCAGTGTCAATTAAAATACTTGCAATACCAAGTATCGAAAACTTACCTGGATCATATGAGCCCAAAAGAATACCTTTAATTGCAGAAAGGAAATTATAATATTCCCCTTCACAACAGGGGAATCTTGTCAGAAATTTCTGAACAAATAATTCCTTATGAACCAAATGCATGCCACCCCTGACATATCCTAAAGGGATTGCCAAACTCTCAGGTCCCCAAGGGATAAGAGAGAATACTGCATAAAAAAAATTAGTACATTCTCCAAATTATAAGGATTATGTCTTAAGGAAATGTACTCAGTTCTAAAGAATGTTAAACCAATTCCAGGGAATAGAGCAAGAAACTGAATAAAAATCACAAACCAGACCAGTGAATTCTTCAGAGTAGAAGTTTGCGTAAAAATAAAATGATACTAAAGTTAAGACCAGGAGAGAAACAAGCCAATATGAACAGCTTTTAAATCAGGTAATGGCTTCAGAGTTACCTACTTATGAGAACGATTAATAGCCCAATTTGTGCTCCTGCAACCAGCATGAACTACTAAGCTGTGCATCAGTAACAGCATATATTTGAAGGTTACACATTGCCACCAAAATTGAAAGAAAAAAAAAAAGAAAACATTCCCTATCTTGATAAGAGAGGAAAGGATATCTGGCAATAGAAAAACTTTTGAGAAATGGTCTCATGTATAAATACATAGGAGTGCACACAAAAAGGCCTTAAATTTGTTAAACAGTACCATGCTCCATTTTGGAAATGCAGGTCTCCTTCTCTCCTGGGAGAGGCACTCAGAAAGGTTAAGAAACACCTGCAATCCATCTGAAGTGGTAAAATATGTTAATTGCTTATACTGAAACACCTGTGGGAGAAGGAATCTAATACAAAGCCAAAAAGCAGCATGTTTCCTTATCTACTTCATTAAAAACTGAAATAGAGAATCCACAGTAGGCACTAGTTACTTACCCAGTACAACAGTGCATTTGCTAGAATTGGGCTGTATTACATTTCAGCGCAAAACAGACCTTAGATCATTTGTATATATTAAATCTACCAAGGCTGTGAATAAATTGGGGTTATATAATAATACCAACCTGCATCAGAATATATGAAACACATACATTGTGGATGTTTCTTAACAGCACCCTATGCACATATATATCAGTTACATATACTGAGTCTGTTTAAACAGTAATCATACATAGCCTACCTTTGCTATATGCAGTGACAATGTGCCTGCACCCATATTAAGATTATATGAGTGAGATAAATTGAGGCTGTGTTTTCAACAGAACTTCATGCACATATAGCACTCACATATACTTAGGTTGTGACTAATAACCCACACATAGAACCATTATCAGAGTGGACTAAGAGGATGTGTCTTAAATAATTCACATATATTGTGTTTCCACTAATATATCAAGCATATAGTGAACAGATCCACTGAAGCAATGTCCACACCAACTTACAAATAGAGCATGTAGAGGACATATACTGAGGCTCTGTTTTCAGAGCAAATGAACACAAACTGAGGCAGATACTTACGATCAACTCATACATAGAGCATATAGTGGATATATATACTGAGGCTGTGTCCTCACAGTAACTCATACATATGGCCTATAGTAGATAAATATACTGAGGCAGTGTCCTCATAGTAATTCATACACAGAGCATATAGTGCATACATAAACTGAGGCTGTGTCTCCATAGTAACTCATATATATATCCTATAGTGGATACCAATACTGAGGCTGTGCCCTCACAGTAACACACATAGAGCATATAGTGTATACATAAACTGAGGCTGCGTCCTCATTGTAACTCATGCATAGAGCCTATAATGGATACATATACTGAGGCTGTCCCCATAGAAACTCACACAGAGCATATAGTGGATACATATACTGAGGCTGTCCCCATAGAAACTCACACAGAGCATATAGTGGATACATATACTGAGGCTGTGTCTCAATAGAAACTCCTATATATATATATATATATCATATAGAGGATACTTATACTGAGGCGGGGTACTCACGGTAACTCTTATATAGATCATATAGCGGATCATATACTGAGGCCGTATCCTAGTAACTCCTACATAGAGCATATAGTGGATACATATACTGAGGCCGTGTCCTTATAGTAACCCATACATGGAGCATATACTGGACACACTGTTCATACGTTAGAGCATAAAGTGAAAACATACCGATGCTGTACCACCACCAGATTATGTATGGATACTGAGGCCCCGTGGTCTCATATGCAGTATATTCTTCCACTTTCTGGAAAAGCCTGCTTATTTGCAATAATGCACAGATAACAGCAATCAATGCCACATATCTTGATAGAAACAAGTGTGTGTGGACTTAGAGTTAGGTTTTTAAAACCTATCATATACATGTGTGTACTGCAATCAGTCACCCAGGAAAGTTCTCTTACCTTGGATATTTCTCTGTCTTCAGGACTGTGAAATTCCAGCAGACTTTATACAGCCAGGATATCCATTATTAGCACTCTTTTTCACAATGCCTCATTGCATTAACAGCACTCTTTTTTCACAATGCCTCCTTGCATTATCAGCACTCTTTTGCACCAAGCATCCTTTCATGTATAAACTTACCTAAATGCTCACCACACAAGCCTCCTAAATGTGACCTATTTGTTAGAAGGTAGCCTAATGAAAGCAGCTGGGAGGGACTGAAAGAACAGAGACCCAGGTGCCTATACTAGTTTTAATCTACATTGCTAATGCACTTACCTGAACAGCTGCAGGCCTGTGTTTCAGCGGCAAAATGGGGATTTGATCAACTGACAGCCTAAACTGTTTAAACTATAGGCTTCCATCTGTACCCCATATGCCGTCCATCATCACCAGTGGGGGGAGGTTTAACCAACCCCATACAAGGTGGAACACATAGAAAAGGAATACCCAGGTAGTTACCTTATGGAAGTGCTGTTTACTGGGTCTTCAAGGATAAAGGCTTAGACTCGGCTGGGCCTCATGTATGCAGTGGACAGCTGTCATCCCCTCAGGGAGAGATATAGACCAGACTCCTGATTGCTGAAGGAGGTACCCAGGCTGGCAACTCTTATAGATGTGCTGTTTGCTGGGTCTTCAGGGGTAAAGGCTTAGACTCAGCTGGGCCTCATGTTTGCAGTGGACCGCTGTCATCACTCCAGAGAGAGAGAGAGATAGGTCAGACCCCTGGTTTCTGAAGTAGGTACCCAGACTGGCAATTCTTACAGATGTGCTGTTTGCTGGGTCTTCAGGGATAAGAGGCTGAACCCTGGCCTGGCTTCATGTAGGCAGTATATCACATTTATCCCCTGACGGGGTACCCAAGCTGGCCTGTTGCTGGGTCTTCAGGGATAAGAGGCTGAACCCTGGCATGCAGTGGACCATTTTCATCCCTTAAGGGAGAGGTTGGGTCCGACCCCCGGTCACTAAAGGGGGTACCCAGGTTTGCAGTATTAACAATAGTGCGCTGCTGGGTCTTCAGGGCTTAGAGGCTGAACCCTGGCATGGCTACAAAAATACTGCCTGGTGAGCATAAAAGAAAAATTCTAGGCCTGCATAAGCAGACTCCTTCCAAACTGCTGTGAAGGACAGGAAAAAAAGACTGCATGATGGGAAGGGGGAGGATCTATTTATACCAGTTTCAGAGTTCTATTTCCTGTCCTTTCTGCTGTGAGGGGAGGAGCTAACCCATGAGTAAATGCTGCCATGAATAATGTCAGGAAAATATATATATATATATTCATAGTTTGAATTATTTTAATTTTCATGATTTGACGGGTAACACAAGGCATTAGATGCAAATTAGATCCTGCAGTGTCGTACACACAATAAGTAGAGGGTCTCTAGAAGTGACAGTTCTTTAGTTATACATAAATTTGCTGCCTCACTGGTTAATGCATTAACACATTTTGGGGTTTATTCACTAATCAATTCATTGGGGAGGTAATACAAACCAAATTTGGGAAAATATTGGTCAAAGTAGCTGATTTGCAAAGCCAGCTGAATTTGATTTAGTTGTTACGAACTAAAGTTTGCAGTATGGTTATAAATTCTCAACAATACTGTGTTTATTGAATGAACTGCCGTGCAAAGCTAAGTGCACTGACCGGTGTTTGAGACCCTTTTTGTTTTTCCTAGATACCTTAAATGTTAGTTTTTTAATTTAATACCAGAACTCATATGTTAATGAATTAGAACATTGATAAATCTCATCGAATTTAAAGAACTGTAATTTAGTTATACTGTAAATAATTTCATTTCTTCACTAGGTAATACGTTCAAACTTTAAGAAAATAAACAGAAAACTAAACTGTAATATTGAGGGCAAAACACAGAACTTGACTGAATTAGAGAATATTACAAATACTGTTCTTTTGGCCTAAAATTTGCATTTTGGTTTTAAGTACACTGCAGATCTTTGTTTACTTGATAATCCATTGTGGGTTGTTTTCTTGAAATGTTATTTGAAACATTACATTTTCTTACATTTTAGGATTCTCCTTCCAGGTGGTGGTGTTGACCTTATGCACTCTGAATTTGCTAAAGCAGCCAAGATATTTTATGACCTGGCTCTAAAGGTACCTTCTTACTGAAAATGACCCCTTCTTCTGTGTAACACTGTCACAAATCATTGTTTCGTTTGTTGTGCGTATGACATATCAATTTAGGAAGAGTACTGAGATTGAATTATCTAATAGATTCCAAAGTTTCAGGTGGGTGTATGTATAGTTTATATATTTTACTGTAGGAATAGTCAGCAAATGAATGAATTAAAAATTGGACTTCTTGAAGTAGTCATCTCATGCACCCTGCCTGGGATGACCACTTGAAACAAATATAAGTGCAGCATTTTCAGCATTATAAAATGGAACTATATCATATTTTCTATCAAAAGCGCCTCTATTATAAGTTGTATGCCAAACTTTTTTTTTTTTTGTGCATGACATTGTATAGGGTTGGTTTTTGAGCTTTGTTACCTCTACTGTCTCAGAAATCTCAAGAGCATAAATTGCTTCACAAATAGCAACATTTCCTTTGTAACATATTCATTTTGCTTCAGGCCAATGACAATGGTGACTATTTCCCGATCTGGGGAACATGTTTGGGATTTGAAGAACTAACTTATCTTACAAGTGGGGAACTGTTACTAACATTGACCGAGACAGAAGATGTTTCATTACCTCTGAACTTCAGTCAAGGTGTGTATAAACATTTCTACTAAATGTTCTTACATAGATATCTGAATAGGAGTGTCTTCATTTTTAAAACAAATTATCCATATGTAATACATATTTAAAGATGTAGATATAGGAAATTATACATTGGTCCGTGTTGATAAAAATATACTACATAATTTGTGGTTTAAAGGCACACTTTTGTGGTTATAGTGCAAAGAATTTAAGATTTTGTGCTGATGACAATCAGCTGTGTGAAGGGGTATACATACATGTCCAGGTAAGGAGGGATTTCCTTGGGAACGGTAATCAAGTAGTGTGCCGAAACTTTGGGGGTTTTGTGACTTGTGTCCTGCCCTGGTAGGATATTTGTTGTATATTTTTGTTCACTGGTGTACTTATTGTATGTTTTTTATCTTGCATTTATATGAATTATAATCTCCGTTGCTGTGGTGTGCTTCTTAGTTTTTGTACTTATAGTGCCAGGAGTGTCCTTACATCTCCACCATTTTAAGGAGTCAAATCATATTTAAAAGGCTTAGATTCGTAGCTGGGCTCTGCTCCCTGTCTCCACTACTAGCACCAGAGAGCCAGAAGTTCTCTTAATTGCTACTATGTCTTCTGTTGGCTAAGCATGACCTAGCTCATTAGCTGAGAGCATCAGATGATCACTCTAGATGACGCACCATCTAGGACTTGATGATGCTGGGATTGTCCTTCACATATAATTCACCTATCAGTCACAGTAACAATTCTTTAGGCACTTGTAATTTTTGTAAATGTATTTCTTTTGTAAGTGCTTAGAATAACTACTGTCTGATATCTTGTGAAAACATGTATAATCTCAAGCTTATGTGCACTTTACACTTAACGCAAATGTTTATCTTTTAATCTTTATGTATTTTCCCAGATGCCTTAAGAAGCAAGTTATTTAGAAATATTCCAAAGAATCTGTATGATAATCTTTCCAAATTACCCATAACGTCAAACTTTCACTCCTGGAGCTTGTCTATGCAGGTACATTGCTTGTTAACATTAATTTGCTTTGAATGATGGGGAGGAGAGCACATTTCTAACTCATTACATTGTGAATCTGTGCCCAGAATCTGTGCCGAGACTAACACAGCCTCTCTACACACTTCCTGAAAAAGTGTCTTAATTTTTAGCCTCCCTCATGCATAGAGTGTGTACAAATTAAAATATTTTAGCATGAGTTAAAGGACCACTCTAGGCACCCAGATCACTTCAGCTTAATGAAGTGGTCTGGGTGCCAGGTCCCTCTAGGATTAACCCTTTTTTTTTATAAACATAGCAGTTTCAGAGAAACTGCTATGTTTATAATAGGGTTAATCCAGCCTCCAAATCCTCTAGTGGCTGTCTCACTGACAGCCGCTAGAGGCGCTTGCGTGATTCTCACTGTGAAAATCACAGTGAGAGCACGCAAGCGTCCATAGGAAAGCATTGTAAATGCTTTCCTATGAGACCGGCTGAATGCGCGCAGAGCTCTTGCCGCACATGCGCATTCAGCCGAAAGGGAGGATCGGAGGCGGAGAGGAGGAGGAGAGCTCCCCGCCCGGCGCTCGAATAAAGGTAAGTTTAAACCCTTTACTCTCCCCAGAGCCCGGCGGGAGGGGGTCCCTGAGGGTGGGGGCACCCTCAGGGCACTATAGTGCCAGGAAAACGAGTATGTTTTCCTGGCACTATAGTGGTCCTTTAAAGTTCAATGAACAAAGTAGGAAATAACTTTTAAAGCAAACTCACTGTGCTGTAAGTTCTGATTGAAACTTAAAGGGACTCTGCAGTGTAAGGAATACAAATCTGGCCTCTCTTTAGTCATTTTCCCGATTTCAGCACCGATGTCCCTTGGAGCTGGGTTGGCGCTCCACCTCTTTCAACGTCATCCGATGGGTTAGCTAATGAGTTTGTGCTACAAGCACAGTAAGCCCCCCCCCAAAGAAAAGCATAGCTTCAATGCTTTCCTATGGGGATTTTACTGACACTGGATGTCCTCAAGCAGAGCATGCGGACGTCAGACAGCTTAAGTCAGTTAGAAAGCAGGAAGTGCCTTTAGTGGCTGTCTGATTGACAGTCACTAGAGGCAGTGTTAGCCCTGCAATGTAATTATTACAGTTTCTCAGATTGTCAAACTAGGAACCTTAACTTTATTTATGCTGTATTTTTCTGCACGCTTAAATCTTTATCGTGTTTGGATAAAATAAATCATTTGGATAAAATGTTTTGCAGAATGCTGTACCATAAGCCTGCCTCCTAAGCCACACCCCCTCACTCCAGAAAAATACTTCCTAATCAAACAGGTATGCATACAGCTCAGCCACTGACAGTGCTGAATGATCTGAACAACAAAACAGCTTGCATTAGAAGAAGAGGATACCCAGGGAGGCATATAGTAAGGATATCACTGGGCGTTTGCAGTTTCTCTGACTGTCTGCAGTCAGGTTGTGAATGAAAAACTAGGGCTGGACCGATTATCGGTCTGGCCAATAATATCGTCCGATATTCGGTATTGACGATAATACATACCAGGACCGCCGGGCCATTGACAAACCCGGCGGTCCTGGGGGGGGGCCCGCAACAAGCTCTTACCTTCCCACCAGCTCCCTTCAGCTCCCCTGCGTAAATCTCGCGAGTCCCAATTTACACTGGGGAGCTGAAGGGAGCTGCTGGGAAGGTCAGTAAGCACTTGCTGGGCCCCCTCTGCACAGTCCATGTCAGGGCTTACCTGAGTTGGGAGTCCGGCAGGCAGAGATATATGCTCAATCTTGCAAGTAAACACAGGCCGAGGTGGTCAGGGTTGAATTTACCTGGCCTTTGAGTCGGTGCACCGGGGCTGTGCAGGATAATTCTCCAAGTCGCAGTACAGGAACGGATAAAGCAGGAGAATCGTCGCGGGTAAGCCAGAGGTCAGAGGGTGCCAGAAATCAGGATTAACAAGAAGAAAGCCGAGGTCAGAGGATGCCAGAAGTCGGGATATACGGAGTAACAAGCCAAGGTCTGGAATCAACAGGAGCACACTGGAACACAAACAGCTCTTCCAGGGCGACCATGTCTCGCTGTCTGTATGTTGCGGTGATAACAGTGACAATGCCACTGGACCACCAGGGAATGCCATATACCCACTCCCTGGCCAAGTACCTACAAAAAAAACATACACACACACACACACACTGCATTCGTTATATACACATTACACAAACACACACACTGTGCATTCATTATATATATATATATATATATATATATATATATATATATATAAAAATATAGAAACCAGTGCACTCGCTTATTAACTAAACAGAGATTTCAAATCCTAAATAGTACTATTTAAACACCTCACCTAAAAAATAATGGGGGTTTGGTTACATTATATGATCATACATTGCATAAGCCTGCCAACTGCATCAAAGTACCCCATTCTTGGCAGGTCCTACACTACCACCTAATGCTTGCCCTTATGAGATTAATCCACTTACTTGGGAAATACTTCCTTCCTGCGACTCTCTGCAAGTCAAGGTGTCTCGTTCCAGGATCCTATTTAACCTTGACTTGCAGAGAGTCCCAGGAAGGAAGTATTTATGCCATGTGTGATCATGTAATGTAACCATCCTCCCATTATTTTTCAGGTGAGGTGTTTAAATAGTACTATTTAGGATTTGAAATCTCTGTTTAGTTAATAAGCGAGTGCACTGGTTTCTATATTTTTTGTATTTTGGTCCCAGTAGCACCCTGTAATATATGCATGTTTAGGTGAGTGCAGCCCTTCTTACCATATATATATATATATATATATGAAACATGGGGGGATGGTTGCACTCACCTAAACATGCCTAAATGGGGTGCTGCTGGGGGCCATATTATACAATAAACAATACACAAGATCCAGCGCACTCTCCTATCCACTAAACAGCAACTTCAATGTTGACAGATTTTATTAGTTTGTAAAAGTTTTTTTTAAAAACACCTAATCTAGGCAAAAAAATGGGGATTTAGTTACATTATATGATCATACATTGCATAAGCCTGCCACAACGTCAATGTACCCCATCTTTGGCAGGTCCTACTCTCACAGTCTAATGTCTGCTCTTATGAGATTAACCACTTACTTGGGAAAAAATTCCATCTGAGGCTCTCTGCAGTACAAGGCTAAATAGGGACCTGAGATGAGGCACCTGTAACAGGGAGGGGTGCAAAACCAAGGAGTTGGCTAGACTCCCAAATATATATAGGAAACATGGGGGGATGGTTGCACTCACCTAAACATGCCTAAATGGGGTGCTGCTGGGGGCCATATTATACAATAAACAATACACAAGATCCAGCGCACTCTCCTATATATACACACTACACAAACACACTGCATTCACTATACACACACTGCATTCACTTTACACACTACACACACTGCATTCACTTTACGCACACTGCATTTACTTTACGCACACACTACATTCACTATATTAAAACACTACACAAACACTCACTGCATTCACTATACACACTACACAAACACACTCTGCATTCATTATACAGGGAGTGCAGAATTATTAGGCAAATGAGTATTTTGACCACATCATCCTCTTTATGCATGTTGTCTTACTCCAAGCTGTATTGGCTTGAAAGCCTACTACCAATTAAGCATATTAGGTGATGTGCATCTCTGTAATGAGAAGGGGTGTGGTCTAATGACATCAACACCCTATATCAGGTGTGCATAATTATTAGGCAACTAACTTTCCTTTGGCAAAATGGGTCAAAAGAAGGACTTGACAGGCTCAGAAAAGTCAAAAATAGTGAGATATCTTGCAGAGGGATGCAGCACTCTTAAAATTGCAAAGCTTCTGAAGCGTGATCATCAAACAATCAAGCGTTTCATTCAAAATAGTCAACAGGGTCGCAAGAAGCGTGTGGAGAAACCAAGGCGCAAAATAACTGCCCATGAACTGAGAAAAGTCAAGCGTGCAGCTGCCAAGATGCCACTTGCCACCAGTTTGGCCATATTTCAGAGCTGCAACATCACTGGAGTGCCCAAAAGCACAAGGTGTGCAATACTCAGAGACATGGCCAAGGTAAGAAAGGCTGAAAGACGACCACCACTGAACAAGACACACAAGCTGAAACGTCAAGACTGGGCCAAGAAATATCTCAAGACTGATTTTTCTAAGGTTTTATGGACTGATGAAATGAGAGTGAGTCTTGATGGGCCAGATGGATGGATTGGTAAAGGGCAGAGAGCTCCAGTCCGACTCAGACGCCAGCAAGGTGGAGGTGGAGTACTGGTTTGGGCTGGTATCATCAAAGATGAGCTTGTGGGGCCTTTTCGGGTTGAGGATGGAGTCAAGCTCAACTCCCAGTCCTACTGCCAGTTTCTGGAAGACACCTTCTTCAAGCAGTGGTACAGGAAGAAGTCTGCATCCTTCAAGAAAAACATGATTTTCATGCAGGACAATGCTCCATCACACGCGTCCAAGTACTCCACAGCGTGGCTGGCAAGAAAGGGTATAAAAGAAGAAAATCTAATGACATGGCCTCCTTGTTCACCTGATCTGAACCCCATTGAGAACCTGTGGTCCATCATCAAATGTGAGATTTACAAGGAGGGAAAACAGTACACCTCTCTGAACAGTGTCTGGGAGGCTGTGGTTGCTGCTGCACGCAATGTTGATGGTGAACAGATCAAAACACTGACAGAATCCATGGATGGCAGGCTTTTGAGTGTCCTTGCAAAGAAAGGTGGCTATATTGGTCACTGATTTGTTTTTGTTATGTTTTTGAATGTCAGAAATGTATATTTGTGAATGTTGAGATGTTATATTGGTTTCACTGGTAAAAATAAATAATTGAAATGGGTATATATTTGTTTTTTGTTAAGTTGCCTAATAATTATGCACAGTAATAGTCACCTGCACACACAGATATCCCCCTAAAATAGCTATAACTAAAAACAAACTAAAAACTACTTCCAAAAAAATTCAGCTTTGATATTAATGAGTTTTTTGGGTTCATTGAGAACATGGTTGTTGTTGAATAATAAAATTAATCCTCAAAAATACAACTTGCCTAATAATTCTGCACTCCCTGTATACACACTACACAAATGCACACTACACAAACACACACAGCTCCCCTGTCTAACCACACTGCATCCACTACACGTGGCATATATATTTTGTGCATTTACCTTTTAGAAATAGTTTATTTTTTTCATAATGGTAAATATACAGAATATCTGTAAGTTATCGGCTATCTGCCTGAAAGTTCACAGATTATCGGTATCGGATCTAAAAATCAATATCTGTCGATCCCTATTAAAAACAGCTCACTCCGTGCTGTTGGGTTGAGAATGTGAGCATACCTTTGACAATAAATCTTTCTGGCTTGAGGGTGTGTAGCTAAGAAGGCGTATGGTGCAGCATTCTGCAAAACATTTTTTTTATTTTATTTTTTGCAAAAATTATAAAAAAAATTGAGAATGCAATAAAATACAGCATATTAACAAGTCCAAAATCTATCAAATGCATTAACGTTGTATTGGTACTCAAAGTGTTCCTTTAAACTCAAAATTGTGAAACAAATTATGATTTGCGTCACTGATCTTAGGAAAACAATTATGATAATCTTACAGCCCTTGTAAAATATATAACACATTATATGTATTAAATGCTTCCATGAAGATAGAATGTTATCTTTTAAAATAGTTGATGTTGATTTTTTTTTTTTGGTTCGATAGAAAAAATAAAATATTGTGTGCCACAAACTGTTGGTTGTTGTTATATTCTTGTCTTCATATTTATGAAAACTGGAATTTGCTGTAATCTGACAAATGGAAACGACCTAAGCTCGATAAATTCTAATATTAAAGTTCCATTGTGTATACAGAAGCAAAAAGGGATTAAAACAAATGATTATGAAATAATACTCGCTGCACGAGAAGACTTTGTAAGTAAACAATGTCTCTTTAATGAGTCTTTATTTAATTATCTAATTTCTGTACAGCTTACCATTTTTTATTTTTTATTTCAGTCCTTGTGTATTCCATTGCTGTTGCTTGAAATACTGCTAGTTAAGCTTGACATGTGTTAAGGTGGCATACTCCCATCGACTTACCATTTGTGGTTATGTCTCTTGTGTTTTCTCTGCAGAATTTTACAGCTAATGAGAAATTGAAAAAGTTCTACAATGTTTTGTCAACAAATTCCGATGGCACAGTGGAATTTATTTCTACATTTGAAGGTACTTTTTGATCTCTCAGCCCCCCTGGCTTGTACTTATTTAATAATGCAGATTCTATATTTCTTTATACCATGTTGCTAAAAAGTAAAAGGTAAACATCTGGAAATCCAGAATTACAAAACAACAAACGCACTTTGAATGCAATTCCAGTGCGTTTATAAAAAGTATAACCAACATCAACCCATCTGTTCATGTGTGTCCAACTTGTCTGGTTACAAATACATCTCTGTTAGTCCAGTTAGTTAGTTGGCGCTTTATAAATAATAATATCCTTAAAAGTAGAAATGTTGTACTGTATATTAGGCTGTGCTTGCTTGTATATTGGTATTGGGACTATGCAGATGGAACCCTCTGTGCAATCTATCTGCATGGGCGTCCGCAGGAATTTTTCCGGGGGGGCATAATTGTAATGACATCCATGCCTGGTCCCTTTTTGACAGTGTCATGAAAGGGAAGGGGCATAGTCATTATCACATAAAGCCAGGGTGAATAGCGTTTTCACAACTATAGTGTCAGGAATACATGTTTGTATTCCTGACACTATAGTGTTCCTTTAAGCAAATTCAAGCAACATTCTGGTCACCATAACAACTTCATCTAAATGAAAATGCTATGATGCCACGAAGCCCCTGGGTGCTCTCTTTCCTTTAAGGGGTTAAACCGCTCTCAAATGGTTGAACCCCAAAGGCTTCCTCCAGCTCCAGGTCACTCAGTGGTATTCGGCTTCTGAAACGGAGTGTCAGGAAGTGCAGATTGACGGCAGGCATGGGTGCTGCAGATTGGCTAGAGTGGTCAGTTGAATCTCTAAGCCAATCGCTAGTTCCCAGTTCATAAAAATGTTTTACTTTTTTATGAATGGGGAGCTACTGATTGGCTTAGAGTGCCAGCTGACCGCTCTAGCCAGTCAGCGACACCCCTACCCAGCGGCACTCTGTGCTTCGTGACACTCAGTAAATAAAAATGAACACATTAACACTGATATTTTTTTTTACCTGGGGAGATGAGAAGGTCCAAAGTTTCCTTGCTAGGCCCAGGTACCAAAGCCTTACGATGTGGTGTCCAGAATAAAGTGGAGGGTCACTTCACTTGTCCTTCCTGCTCCAATCTCCTTTTCTTCTCCTTCATTTGACACAGTCTTCTTTTTCTTCTGATACTGTCTTCTCTCCTCCGTGGCTCCTTCTGCTCCCCTTTGCTTATTTTCCACTCTTCTGATCCATTTCTGCTCATTGCAGACCATTTCTGCTCCTTTCCCTACTTTACCTTTGAGCTCCTTCTGATTGTTTCTGTCCCTTTCTGCTCTTTGTAGACCTTTCCTTCTCCTTGCAAACACTTCCTTCTCATTGCAGACCCTTCCTTCTCCTTGCAGACCCTTCCTGCTCTTTGTAGACCTTTCCTGCTCCTTGCAGACCCGTCCGGCTCCTTGCTGACCCTTCCTGCTAATTTCTGCTCCTTCTCCTACTTTACCTTTGTGCTCCTTCTGCCCCTTCCAGCTCATTTCTGTTCCTTCTCCTACTTTACCTTTGTGCTCCTTCTGGCCTTTCCTGCTTCTTGCTGCCCTTTCCAGCTCCTTGCTGACCCTTTATTTTGCTACTTCTAAGTCCTTTCCTTCTACCTTTGTGTTGCTTTACCTTCCAGCTCCTTGCTGACCCTTCCTGCTCCTTGCTGACCATTCCTTCTCATTGCTGACCCTTCATGCTCCTTGCGGTCTCTTCGTGCTGCTTGCAGACCGTTCCTGCTCATTTATCTTCCTTTGTGCTCCTTCTCCTACTTTACCTTTTGTGCTCCTTGCTGTCCCTTCCAGCTCCTTACTGCCCCTTTCTGCTCCTTGATGTCCCTTCCTGCTCATTTCTCTTCCTTCTCCTTTCTGATCCTTCTCTTACTTTGCCTTCCTGCTCCTTGCTGACCCTTCTTGTAGGCTGTCTCCCCCATCCCTCACTTTCCTGATCTATAGGCTGCCTTCCCCCATCAATCACTTACCTAATTTGTAGGTGGATCCCCCCATCTCTCACTTACCTGATCTGTATGCTGCACCCCCTCCCTCACTTCCCTGAGCTGTAGGCTGCCCCCCCTCACTCACTTCCCTGATCTGTAGGCTGCCCCCCCTCCCTCACTTACCTGACCTGCAGGCTGCCCCCACTATCCCTCACTTACCAGATCTGTAGGCTGCTCCCCCCATGCCCCTCACTTCCCTGATCTATAGGCTGCCCCCCCATCCCTCACTTACCTGATCTGTAGGCTGCCCCCCTCCATCCCTCACTTACCTGATCTGTAGGCTGCCCCATACCTGATCTGTAGGCTGCCCCACCCCCGTACCTGATCTTTAGGCTGTCTCTGCAATCTGGGAGTTGATGTGCTGCTCCCCTGTGGATTCAGTCAGGAGAGAGAAGCAGGGACTTCCTATCCCTGTTTCTTTCCATATACCGCGCCACCTACTGGCCGGCGCCGGTATTGCACTGTATTTTCAATCTCACATGAAAAATAGCAGAACAAGCTGAAAAATCCCCTCATGCAGACGCCTATGTCTATCTGTCTAATCTTTCTCATATATACTTTCTCTTGGATTACACATTTTCCTTCTAAATATGCTTGTTTGGCTATTTGATCTTGTTTTGGTTTATATATAAAGACAGAAATATGGAATATGATCCATAAAAGATTCTGGGTTTGTCTGGTAATTGGAAATGCAAATTGTAGGTAGATTAAAGGGACACTCTAAGGATGATTATTATTAGTGCAAAATGTTCTGTAGTGGTTAAGGAATTTTAGGGTTCAGCACCTCTGTTTTTTGTCAAACTATTTGAGCGGTCTGACAAAATGTGAGGATCCACAGAACCCAAAGATCATTTCCGCTCCTGAGACTGTAGAAAAATTTAACTTCCTCAGTATTAATACATAATAATAAGATTGCAAGGAAAGGTTGCAGAGGCTGGGGGTTTCATGTACTTGTCTTCAACTATGTTGAATGTTTTAATCAAATTATATGATATGACAATCCATTAAAAACGTTTATTCCGACTGTGACCGTTTCCTTACCTGTAATCCAAAGCACATCAAAATCTCAACTTTAGCAACTGATGTCCATTTTCCACATCATTTTGCTGATGTGGAGGAAATTGTAAGTGTTTGCACATTCAACGTTCAGAAAGCTAAAGTGGTTATGGTGCTTAGTGTGCCAATTGGCTATGGGTCACTCTAAACACAGTAACAAAGTTGCAGCATTGCAAAATATATGATGCAGATCGTATCCCCCTCTCATTCTTAGCTCTGAAAGTGGTTTCGATCTGCAGCGATCTGTAAAAATTTGCGGCAGCTATTAGGCATCTCCCCTCTGATAAAAGGACAATTTATGGGCTGCCTATGCAAATTGTGTCCATGTTTCACATGCAATGTGCCGAGTGCATATTGTCCACATTTTATCTATTTATTTATTTTATTCCTGATTTTTTTAATATTTTTTTTTGTATTTCTCATTTCTTTATTAAACCAATCCTCTTTAGCATATGATTATCCAATCTATGGAGTTCAATGGCATCCTGAAAAAACTGCATTTGAGTGGAAGAAAGCATCTGAAATCTCACACACAGCAGAGGCGGTGTATGTAGCATTTTATATGGCCGAGTTCTTTGTTAATGAAGGTAAGGCATGTAATAGACTTATATACAATGTACTTTTTTTTAAAAATGTTAACGTTTTTTTCTTTCTAAATATGTATAAACTTGTTTTAAAAGCAGATCCGTCATATAGCTTTCTATATGTTAGTTGTGGGTTGTGCTTTTTTTTTCTAATTGCCAATAATTAAAATTGTATAATGTTTTTGTACAAAAATATAACTTTCTATATATTGGTTTAAACTGATTTTTAGAATTTAAATTGCTTGCCTAGTTGTCATCTAAATGAACTTAACGCAATCCATTCCATGTATGCAGGCACATGTATCTTTATAGAGGAATTGCCCAGGCATGATTGACGTTTCTCTGCTGATGCCGGAGTGCATACACTCAGAGCATTATGAGGCGGTTGTATCTCCTGCCTCTTGTAGTACAGAAGTGCTATGGAACCAGTGTTGTACTAGTACAGGGGTGCCAAAAACATCTCCAAATGTTTTAAAACTACAGCTTCCATGATGCTTTGTCATTCTAAAGGTATTCTGAAGGCATGCAAAGCATCATGGGACTTGTAGTTCTACAACATCTGGGGATCTACCTTTTGGGCACCCGTGCAGGGCCGCCATCAGGGGGTGACAACCATAACGGTTGTCACGGGCCCGGCGGCCCTGGGGGGCCCGGCCGCCCGGGCCCCACGTGTGGGGCACATTGGGTGGCCCACACACTTAGGGCCACCCGATGGGCCCTATATCTTCAGGGGCCCGGTCAGCGCTGTGGCCGTTGTATAGCGCGACCGGGCTCCTTTAAAAAAAAAAAGCAGCCGCAAGTGCTGCTGGGACTTCCTCCCAGCACACTCCGCGCAGGAGGAGCGCGCGGGAGGAGCGCGCGGGAGGAGCGCGCGTGCGCACGCGCCAGTGAAGAGGCAGCCGCGCCGACTTCCATCATCCCCAGCCACCCTCCTGCAAAGAAAAGGTAAGAGACAGGAGGGTGGCTGGAAAATGAGCTCTGTGTGTGTCTTTCTGCCTGCATGCATGTATGTGTATGGCTGTCTGTATGTCTTTGTATGTATGCATGTATGTCTGTCTGTATATATGTATGTCTATGTATGTCTGTCTGTATATATGTATGTCTATGTATGTCCGTCTGTATATATGTATGTCTTTGTATGTCTGTCTGTGAATGTCTGTCTGTATGTATGTCTGTATGCATGCATGTTTGTGTGTATGTATGTAGGTATGTCTGTCTGACTGTATGCATGCATGTATGTCTATGTATGTATGTCTGTATGTATGTCTGTGTGTGTATGTATGTCTATGGATGTATGTATGTATGTATGTCTGTATGTAAGTATGTCTGTCTGTAGGTATGTCTATGTATGTATATATGTATGTCTGTATGTCATTATATATGTATATATGTATGTCTGTAAGTCAGTATGAATGTATGTCTGCATATTATTATGAACGTATGTCTGTGTGTATGTGTATATGGATGTCTGTATGCATGTATGTCTGTATATATGCATGTATGTCAGTCTGAATGTATGACAGTCTGAATGTATGTATGTATGTCTGTATGCCATTATGAATGTATGTCTGTGTATGTCTGTATGCCATTCTGAATGTATGTGTGTATGGATGTCAGTGTCTGTATGTCTGTCAGTATGTCTGCATGTATGAATGTATGTGTGTGAGTATGTATGTATGTCGGTGTCTGTATGTATGTGTCTTTATGTCCTCGTGCATGTGTGTCTGTATGTATGTTAGTATGTGTCTGTCTGTCACTATGTATGCCTGTGTGTATGTCCCAGTATGTGTGTGTCAGTATGTATGCCTGTATGCGTGTATGCCTGTTTCAGTATGTGTGTCTGTTAGTATGTATCTGTGTCCTTTTGTATCAGTGTGTGTGTTTGTGTCTGTGTGTGTTTTCCTGTGGGCGGTATTTGGAGGCGGACCCAGTGCAGTGGCGGATTCGGGGGGGGAAGCGGGGCAATTGTCCCCCCCGAGAAAACCGACGGTCTCCCTCTCCCCTGCCAGCACATGCAGCTGCTAGCCCTGCAATGTGCCTGCAGACCGGGGGGGAGATCAGAGATCTCTCTCCCCGGTCCGCAGGCACTATGCTGGCAACCGGCGGGGGGAGGGAGAGAGGACCCGGGAGCTCAGCCTGCAGCTCCTCCGGGTCCTCCTCTTGCGAGCTTGGAGCGTTGCCGGGGTTACCACGCTCCAAATCTTGCGAGAGTGAACTCTAGCCCTGGAGCTACGGGCTAGAGTTCACTCTCCCCACTGGAACCACCAATGAATCCCACTGGGACCACCAGGGATCAAGAAATGTCCCCCCTCCTCCCAGTAAAGGTAAGAAGGGAGGGGGGGACATAATTAATATTTATTTTAATTAAATAAATGTAAAAAAAAAAGCATATTATAAAAAAGCCCCCTACACACACATTGCCCCTCCCACACATATACTGCCCCCCCATTCACACACACTGCCCCCCATTCACACACTGCCCCCCCATTCACACACTGCCCCCCCATTCACACACTGTCCCCCCATTCACACACTGCCCCCCATACACACACACTGCCCCCCATACACACACACTGCCCCCCATACACACACACTGCCCGCCATACACACACACTGCCCCTATACACATACTGCCCCCATACACACACACTGCTCCCCATACACACACACTGCCTCCCATACACACACACTGCCCCAGACACACATACACTGCCCCCATACACACATTGCCCCCCCCATACACACATACACTGCAACTGTCACACACACATACTGACACACACATATACTGCCCCCCTAACACACACACTGCACCCCTGACATACACTGCCGCCCTCACTCACACACTGCAACCTTCACACACTGTCCCCCTCACACACACACACACTGCACCACTCACACACACCACTGCTCCTATGCCCTATGACAGCCCCATTTCCCAGCAGACCTCAGGTAAGTCGTCAAACTGTTCTTAAACGGTTTGACTACTTACTCTGGGAGGGGGTCCCGGCACTATTGGCACCATAACCACTACACTGAGCTGTAGTGGTTATTGTGTCTGCATTATTTAGTTAAATAATCTACAAGTGCCCCTCCCGAGATCAGGCTCTGGATCCGCCACTGACCCAGTGGGCATATTTGGAGGCGGGCCCCAGGGGGCCCAGACCCTGAGCTGAGTTAGGGGCCCCAAAATTTCTGGTGGCGGCCCTGCACCCGTGTACTAGTGGGTGCTCAAAGTGAAAAGTATACCTTTTTATCTGTATATTAATTTTAATGTGTAGTCACAGAACCATATACAGTCAAGAAAATATTGTATTGAAAGGTAAACTGCACATTTTGTATAAAGCAATAATGGACATAAATACCATATTTAATTAGTCAGCAAATTGTAATAAAGCTGAAGGAATTAATCTAGCAGTGTCTCATTCTTCGTTCGCCAGAATAATACTCACAGCAATAAGGGATGTGGGGATACCTAGGAAGAGGGTGTGGATGGTCACAAAGCAAAGGGCAAGAAAAAAGCTGCCTCTCCCCACAGGCCCTGTCCAGCAAGGCCAGACAACTCTGCCGTCCCTAGATCAGCAAAAAACACCCAATAGCCAGTGCTTGAGCTGGATTATTGTAAATTTGATCTTGAGTGTTATTTAGAAGTGTAGCAATGACTCAATAGTTTGGGGAAATATCAGAAGTCTGAATATATTAATAATTTAGTATGTAATTATTGTTTGATCTTATCTGTGCACTTGTTACCATTTGAATATAAATAGGAATAGCACTGCAAAATGCTATATTGTTGCCATGACAAAGTCACATTAAACCACTAACAAGTTTGAGTAACTTTGTGTCCTGATAATTAAGCCATCGCCTAGGCATTCTAATTATATACTTCAGTTCTTTTTTTTTTTATCTTTTTTTTTTTGATAAGAGCCAAAGTTCAGAAAACGGAAGTGGATGATTTCTATTGTTTTGTTATTTTTATTTAAACAATCTAAACGAAATTTAAAGTCTGCACTTTATGTACTACAACAACCTATACTCCTTCAATTAAATGTGAAATGAAGTCCATTATGTCTTTCTCCCATTAACAAAGATTGAGGTTCTTCAAGCCCAATTCATTCCAGAATACCAATGCCAGTAAGGTCTGACCTCAGTTATGTTCACGAGAGCGCTAAAGACGTGTTATCCTTGATATCATTATTTTAAAAACACTTTGTTTTGACATATATGAGATTCATTCTTTTTAGAACTTTTGCTTCCAGCTTTACATCATTCAGCTATCAAAATTTTGCTGAAATGCCAAAAAGCAAACAATAGAAAAAAACCCTGTATAAATGTTATTTTTTATTTATTTTTTTAACGATCAGCTGCTCTCACTCATAGTCATTTAAAGTTTCCGTTTTGGACAAGACAGACGTAACAGGGCTCTCAACTACCCCTCTTCCCCCCCAAGAAAAATCACTATTTAGTAGAGATACCCACAGTGAAAACATGCATGCTTTTATTAATGCATTTTTAATTGGGATTATATCTAGAACAGCTTGCAAAAGCTGCAGATATTTTGTCTGCAGCCTTTGCAAACCCTTCCTTACTTCTCAGTGCAGACTTTCTGTGGCTGACCAATCACAGACTTTACAATGCAGCTCAATGAGGAGTCTTAAGAGTCTATAAGAGTTAAAATGAGTGGTTAGCTCAAGGGGAACAGTGCCAATATACACTTTTTTTATTTAATAAAAGTTATTAAATTAAATGTTGATAATTTTTATGAAATATTATTTTTTTATATTTATCACCTCATAAATATCCTCACAAAACACTGCATTTCCTCTGAAAAGAGAGTGTTTATTGCAAAAAGCCTGCAGTGAATGATTATACTCACCAGAACAAATACCTTAAGCTGTAGTTGTTCTGGTGACTATAGTGTCCCTTTAATAAATGCAGTTGCTGTAGGAAAAACAAATGTTCTGCTACTCGGTCTGTTCTTTGCATCAGGTAGCTATAGGATGAGATATATCTTTATGTCACTGACCTGCGTTTTAGCTGATTGTTCTTAATATTAAATAATTGTTGCACAATACTAATTGGAATTTTCTACCCTTTTACAGCAAGAAAAAGTCTACATAAATTTCCAGACACCGCACAAGAACATGAATCTCTAATCTACAATTACTGCCCAAAGTACACTGGAAATAATTCAGTCTTTGAGCAAATTTATTTTTTCTGAACTTACATTGTTGTTGTTTTTTTTAATGTGGTTTTGCTTTTTTTTTTTTTTTCTTCTGCAACTATTGCAACTCTGCGAGTTACAATACATTTTAACTGCTCTGTTTGATTGTAAATCTGAAGAAGAACAACTCCAGTAACTTTTTGTTTTGTTTTCCAAGAAAATGATTTTTCACTATATGGAGCACATATTGTTACATTAAACAAAACAAGTCAAATGCATTTAGGATACACAGTACAGAATGCCATGTATTCCTCATTCATACTATCTACTAAATGTTGCATTGTCCTCGATAATATTTAAGAACATTGCTACCTATAAATAAATGCTCTGGTTTCCTGGATTTCTTTATTTGTAAACTTTCCAGATTTTTATGCCATGAAAAAGTGAGTCCTTCTGAACAAAGTTGCTTGTCCGTTTTGTATAAGTCCATTGCAATATCTGTCCTGGCTTGGACTCAGCTAGGCTGTGATTTCATTTGCTAAATCTTTTTAATGTAGTGGTTCTGGTGTCTACAGTGAGTCCCTGCAGGCTTTTCAATGTAGACACTGCCTAATTGGATAAAAAGCAGTGTTTACGTTGCTGACTAGTAACACCTCTCATTGTAGTCGCCTCTTGCTTCCTGTGTCAGTGCAGCACTGGCATTCGGCATCTCCACGCTCTGCATGGAGGCAATGAATGTTCCCCGTAGAGGTGCATTGACTCAGTGCATCACTATGAGAAGATGCTGATTGTCGCAGCACAGAGTTTTGCCGCGCATGTTCAATCATCTCTTCATGCTCTCCTATGGGAAAGCATTAGATTGACTGAGATCATAAAGATTGATGATCTCAGCCATGGAGGCAGGGCCAGCCACGGCGAGACCGACTTGGCGTGGGGAAAAACGTGGGTTATATCACCTTTTCACTGTACAGACAGGATGGCTAGGGTTCCTAAATAGACACACCAACCCTCTAGTGCCAGGAATACAGGTTTGTATTCCTCACGCTATAGTGTTCCTTTAATATTTAAAGTGGAGACTCGTGTGAAAAAAATATTTAATATGCAATAGGGTGAATTTCAGGTATTCAATGGTATAATTTTTAGAGAAGTAGCTATTCCCCTTCAAGCAAAAATATATATTGTTATGATAATGCTGACATGTGAACACATGGTTCTGCTTGTAATGCTTAAAGGGACACTCCAGGCACCCAGACCACTTCTGCTCATTGGAGTGGTCTGGGTGCCAACTCCCAGTACCCTTAACCCTGCAAGTGTAATTATTGCAGTTTTTCATAAACTGCAATAATTACATTGCAGGGTTAACTCCACTTCTAAGTACCTCACTTCCTAGTTGCTAGCACAGGAAACCTGTGCTAGAGCGTCGCTGGACGTCCTCACGCTGTGTGAGGACCTCCAGCGTCGCTCAAAACCCCACAGGAAAGCATTGAAATTATTTTTCAATGCTTTCCTATGGGGAGACGTAATGCGCATGCGCGGCATTTCCGCGCATGCGCGGCATTTCCGCGCATGCGCATTAGGTCTCCTCGGCCGGTGGGCGAGATCAGTCTCGCCCACCGGCCGACCAAATCACAAGGAGGAGCGTCGCGGAGGCGGAGACAGCGGCGAGGGACATCGCCGCTGCCTCAGGTAAGTCACTGAAGGGGTTTTCACCCCTTCAGTAACCGGGGATTGGTGGGTGGGAGGGAGAGGGACCCTCCAGTGCCAGAAAAACGGATCGTTTTTCTGGCACTGAAGTTTCCCTTTAACTGGAGGAGCAGTCCTTAAACTCATTAAAATGTCAGACCAGTACCTTAAACTTCAGGATGTGACATAAACTGAAAAGCAGGAAACGAATGTATCCTAAGATTTCCAGATAGACCTAAAAGTATTCAAAACTACAATGTGTGCTGGCACTCAATCACGTCCTAGGTGCAGGTATTCGAGGTAAACCCCGTTAAAGCCTCATGAGCGCAATAAAAAAAATAAACATGAATACCGCACTCATAGACCTAAAAGTACTCAGTCAGCATTTCAATTGCAAATTTGTTGTGACCATTCTGTCTCATTGGGGAAAAATTAATCACAGGAGAATTTGCTACTAGGTACTAGAATAGTAAAAATAGACCAAGCTAAATTAAGGCAAAATGTGTGTTATGGAGAAAATAATTGTAAACAAGAAAAATGCAGACATTCACACTCCATTAAAATAAAATATACACCAAAAACTACTATACAGTAACTCTGTTTTAAATCTTTGTTTTATGCGTCCAAATAGGACAATAACCACCCCATGCAGGGGAGGATCATTTCTGATACAAAACATCCAAAAGAAGTTCAAGTGATCAAGAAAACAAGTTGGTAGCAATGCATGCATTAAAGAAATAAGTAAGCAACAGAATCTGTGTATGATCAACAGCTGAATCGATCCATTCACATTTTTGCTATTCTACAGCTTCAATGTTGAGTAGGTAGATTTTCTACCTTTTTCATCCTCTTGGTACCCACAGATTTTTACACCTGAAGCCCCTCTTAATATTTGCCCTACAGATTGGGGGCAATGCCGGTCTAGAGGCTTTGATATCATTTCCCATAGTTGATCCTTTATATTAGTGCCACGTTATGTTTGGGAATGCCACCCTGGGATCACACCCATGGGGAGCATAGTCAAAACTGTGCAAGCCGATGCTGATCCTCTTAAACTGATGGCCTTCGCAAGCTGAAAAAAGGGGGGTGCAGAATAAAAAAAGAGGTAAGGAGAAGTGTGGGGGAGGGGTCAAGGCAAAGTGAGGAGAGAAGAAAGATGAGAAGTAAATGAGAACTGAGAGGAGGAGAAGAAGACAAGGGGGTAAAACAAATTATGTCGTATGTTATGCCTGAAACTGGTGGCACATCTGCCCCCAGTTCGCCACGCTCTTCCGCAGTTACAAGCCTCTCCACTTCAGGCCATCTTTCCATCTATATTTCTCTCTGTCTCTCGCTGTTGTTGCTTTTAATGGGGATGTACATGCCTGCCACCAGAAAATAGGAACCACAATTTGCAGCTTTGAGGAGTCTGGGTATTACAGATGGTTTATAAGTTAGTGTTGGCTATACCTTCAGTTTGTATAACCTCAAATGAAAGAATGTTGTTACTGTGCAAATAAAAAACAGGCTTGACAGATCATTAGAGTGCCCACCGATTTCTGTTGATTGGTGATAATGTGAGGAGAAAGGATAGGTTAACCACCGTCTGGGTCGCATGAGGTTTGAATGTTGCAATCGAAGTGAAACATAAATAAACACAAGCAAACATTTTCAATCCACTTTAATGATACACCTTGGAGAATGGCCGTGAATATCTCTTTGCCCGGGCAAAGCTGCAGCCGCCTGAGGCTCTCTGCAGCCCTGACCATAACCACTTTCCAAGGCTCTGCCCCCCCCTCCAAAGCCAGGACCCATAAATATCTCTTCAACCAAATCCAACCTCCTGTGATGACCAGGAGGGCGACTTATATCCTAACGCCACCGGGGTTCTGGACTACCAAACTCGGTGGCCCCCCCAACGCCCACGGCCATCTCCAACATAAATTGAATCTCCAAATTAACCCCTTAAAACCGGAGGGCGTACTATTATGCCCTATTCTTTTTTTTTTACTTACCCGGTCACCGGCGATCCCACACCGGCGATCGCGGTTGTGGGGACTCCCAGGGAGTCCCCCGCGGCAGATCCTTCCTCCTGCAGCCCCCCCGGCCATGTGAGAGTGAGGTCCTTGCGAGGACCTCACAATCACATGGCCGGGTTAGCTGCCTGCTGCATTGCCAGCAGGGGGACTGCCTGTAATGACAGGTAGCCCCCCTGCTGGCTGGAAATAAAATAAAATTAAATAAAAATAAGTGTTCAAAAAAAATTATATACTAAAATCATATATATATATATATATATATATACATATACATATTACACATATACATACACACACATACACTGTCTAGGTGTATTTTACTATTAATATATATATAATTATATATATATATATATATATATTAATATCAAATTACACGTAGACTGATACTGATTAAATATATATATATATATATATATAATTATTGTTTTATATATATATATTTATATATAATATAAAAAATAAAATATGTAAATACGTAAAAAAATAAAATTGCAAAAATAATTAAAAATAAATAATTAAAAAATATATAGATGTGTGTTATTTCGTTCTAACTGTATTGTGATATTAATATATATTTATATCAAAATACATGTAGACCGAAATAATATATATATCTATATACATAAATATATACGTATATGTCACTATATATATACCTATATATAAATAAAAATATTTTAAAAAAATTATATATATACATATATATACACATACGTATATACCGTGTTTCTCCGAAAATAAGACCGGGTCTTATATTAATTTTAGTCACAAAAAACACACTAGGGCTTATTTTCAGGGTAGGGCTTATTTATTTACGGTAATTAATCCACCCCCTTTAATTAATCCACACACCCCCTCTAATTAATCCACACACCCCCTCTAATTAATCCACACCCCCTCTAATTAATCCACACCCCTCCAATTAATCTACCCCCTCTAATTAATCCACCCCCTCTAATTAATCCACACACCCCCTCTAATTAATCCACCCCCTCTAATTAATCCACACCCCCTCTAATTAATCCACCCCCCTCTAATTAATCCACCACCCCTTTAATTAATCCACCACCCCTTTAATTAATCTACCCCCCTTTAATTAATTCACCCTCCCTTTAATTAATTCACCCCCCCTTTAATTAATTCACCCTCCCTTTAATTAATTCACCCCCCCTTTAATTAATTCACCCTCCCTTTAATTAATTCACCCTCCCTTTAATTAATTCACCCCCCCTTTAATTAATTCACCCCCCCTTTAATTAATTCACCCTCCCTTTAATTAATTCACCCCCCCTTTAATTAATTCACCCCCCCTTTAATTAATTAATTAATTAAGTCCCAGACATAAAATGCAGGTATCCACTCACCGTTCAAAGAGTCCGACCACTGGGTGCCTCCGCTGGATCCTTCCGCTGAAGATCCGTGAAGGCAGTATGACGGCGCTGCGCACGTCGTCATCACGCTGCGCACATTGTCATCACGCTGCGCGATGCCGCGGCCGCAACGCTCCTCCCCCTCCTCCTCATAGAAGAAAGAAGTCCCGCCGAGCCGCAAAGGTAAAATGCCTAGGTCTTATTTTCGGGGTAGGGCTTATATTGCAGGCCACCCCGAAAATTCGGCTAGGGCTTATTTTCGGGGTAGGTCTTATTTTCGGGGAAACACGGTATATACATACATTAATTCTACATATATCTTTATGTAATATTTTTACAGAATTAGGTATCTTAATTAATTACAATTAGCGGGACCTGCCTGACAACCCATGCTGAAAGTATAGGGAATTTAATATGCTAGCACTATGGGGTACTGTTTTACTCGGGAGACTTCGCTGAACACAAATATTATATAAAAAAGAAAAAGGAAAGGAAGGACTAAAGGAAGCCCATATGGAGAGTAATATTGGAAAGGGAAGTCCCTACCTTTAATGATCCTAAGGGAAAACAATGGGTAATAGAGCAGATAGACAGGGAGGTGGTAATATACCAGTCAGAGGAAATTGTACACAAAAATAGATGCTCACTAAAAGTGGAACTATCTGGATAGTATCCTAATTGGAGGTAAAAAATCCCCCCCAAAAAAGTCTCATAATGAGTGGTCCAAGGTAGTAGAGATAACTTAATAAAGCCAGGGTTTAGAGGTAAAAAAAAAAGCCTCTATAAGGAGACACTGAGGAGTCCCAAAATCTGAGCCTAGACAGAAACCCCTGTGGAGGATAAACTGTCCCTAAGTACCTCAGCACAGTGAATAAACCACTAGTGCTTACTATAACCGAGGTCCCTACCTGTCTAATAACTTAAAACCAAAATAGATTGACTAACTTAATCCGTAAGTGCTACCAAAAGTGCTAAATAAATAAATAAATAAAGTCTAGCTCGACGCGCGTTTCGACGTTTCAGCACGCCGTCGTCAGGAGCAATGAACTATTGAGGTTCCCTGTAGCTGTTTAAATACCTCTAGGTGTAATCAGTGGTAACTGTTGCCGGCTGTGTAAAACACATAATTTGCCATGTGTGCTCGTTCCTTATTGGTCAGCCGCTTCCCTAATCCCGCCTCCTGCAGACCGCGTCATCTGACGCGGTACAGGTGTTCTGTCAGATTACTATACCTCGTCAGATTGCTATACCGAAAGTGACGCGGCCGCACCGGATGTGACGCAGCCGCACCGGACATGACGTTTCGGAGTAGGAGAAGGAGGAGCAGAGCGCCGCGCAGGCGCAGAAGAACAGGTAGGAGAAATTTTCCAACACGATACAGAGTGGGAGGACGCCTACTGCGTATGCGCGAACAACACACTGCGCCTGCGCCTGGAGCCACAAGGGGGGGGGAGGTAGGGGATCTAATGGGCCAGTGCGCACGCGCGCCTAAGTACTCCCGACGGGCACAGACAGCGCGCGTGCGCACCAGCGGGCAGGGAGATCGATTCTGCCGAATATTCATTCGATCTCCCTGCCCCACACTGCGCACGCGCCAACCCAGCCAGGACAGCCTCGGACACCGCCCATGCGCACTGAGGGGGTATAGAAATCTGATGGCCATATCTTCTGCTAAGAAATCTCCTACCCCCAAGTGCGGTGTCTGCATTCTGACATCTCTCAGGTAAGCCTCGCTCCCAACACTCTCAGCCATCAGCGGGGACTGTGCTGTATTGTGGGTAACTTGCAGTATGGGGGGGGGGGGGGTTCTGGACAGTATTGGGGGGAACTTTGCTGTATTGGGGGGACTGTACTGTATTGGGGGAGCTGTGCTGTATTGGGGGGGCTGGACAGTATTGGGGGGGTCTGGACAGTATTGGGGGGTCTGGACAGTATTGGGGGGGTCTGGACAGTATTGGGGGGCTGTGCTGTATTGGGGGGAGCTGTGCTGTATTGGGGGGGCTGGACAGTATTGGGGGGGTCTGGACAGTATTGGGGGGTCTGGACAGTATTGGGGGGTCTGGACAGTATGGGGGGACTGTGCAGTATTGGAGGGGTCTGGACTGTATTGGGGGGGACTGTACAGTATTGGGGGGGCTGTGCTGTATTGGGGGGGACTGGACAGTATTGGGGGTCTGGACAGTATGGGGGGGACTGTGCAGTATTTGGGGGGTCTGGACAGTATTGGGGGGACTGTGCAGTATTGGGGGGGTCTGGACAGTATTGGGGGAACTTTGCTGTATTGGGGGGGACTGTACAGTATTGGGGGGACTGTACAGTGGGGGGGGTTCTGGACAGTATTTGGGGGAACTTTGCTGTATTGGGGGGGACTGTACAGTATTGGGGGGGCTGTGCTGTATTGGTGGAGCTGTGCTTTATTGGGGGGGCTGGACAGTATTGGGGGGGTCTGGACAGTATTGGGGGGTCTGGACAGTATTGGGGGAGTCTGGACAGTATGGGGGGGACTGTGCAATATTGGGGGGGCTGTGCTGTATTGGGGGGAGCTGTGCTGTATTGGGGGGCTGGACAGTATTGGGGGGGTCTGGACAGTATTGGGGGGTCTGGACAGTATTGGGGGGGTATGGACAGTATGGGGGGGACTGTGCAGTATTGGGGGGTCTGGACTGTATTGGGGGGACTGTACAGTATTGGGGGGACTGTACAGTATTGGGGGGGCTGTGCTGTATTGGGGGGGGCTGTGCTGTATTGGGGGGGACTGGACAGTATTGGGGGGGTCTGGACAGTATTGGGGGGGTCTGGACAGTATTGGAGGGTGTCTGGACAGTATTGGGGGGGTCTGGAGAGTATGGGGGGGACTGTGCAGTATTGGGGGGTCTGGACTGTATTGGGGGGACTGTACAGTATTGGGGGGACTGGACAGTATTGGGGGGGTCTGGACAGTATTGGGGGGGTCTGGACAGTATTGGGGGGTCTGGACAGTATTGGGGGGTCTGGAGAGTATGGGGGGACTGTGCAGTATTGGGGGGTCTGGACTGTATTGGGGGGACTGTACAGTATTGGGGGGACTGTACAGTATTGGGGGCTGTGCTGTATTGGGGGGGCTGTGCTGTATTGGGGGGACTGGACAGTATTGGGGGGGTCTGGACAGTATTGGGGGGTCTGGACAGTATTGAGGCGGGGTCTGGACAGTATGGGGGGGAACTTTGCTGTATTGGGGGGGACTGTACAGTATTGGGGGGGACTGTACAGTATTGGGGGGCTGTGCTGTATTGGGGGGGCTGTGCTGTATTGGGGGGGGCTGGACAGTATTGGGGGGTCTGGACAGTATTGGGGGGTCTGGACAGTATTGAGGGGGGTCTGGACAGTATGGGGGGACTGTACAGTATTGGGGGGCTGTGCTGTATTGGGGGGACTGGACAGTATTGGGGGGTCTGGACAGTATTGGGGGGTCTGGACAGTATTGAGGGGGGGTCTGGACAGTATGGGGGGACTGCACAGTATTGGGGGGCTGTGCTGTATTGGGGGGTCTGGACAGTATTGGGGGGACTGGACAGTATTGGGGGTATGTGCAGTATGGGGGGGTATGTGCAGTATGGGGCGGTCTGTGCTGTATATTGGGGATGTCTGTGCTGTGTATTAGGGGGCTGTGCGTTAGATGTGGGGGGTTGTGCGTTAGATGTGGGGGGGGGGGGGCGGGGGCTGTGCAGTTTGTGGGGCCTGTGTGTTATATGTGTACAGCCCTGGTTTGACTACAAATCATTTTGTTTCAGAAATCTCAGACGCCATGGCCTGCTTTTTGCTAAGAAAGCCCAGCTATCTAGTCACTCACCAGGGGTGGATGAGAAACTGCACCCCAGCCAGAGGGACTGCCCCACATCTGCAACCAAAACTGTCTGTCACTGAATTCTGTAATCTCCGTGACATTGTGCATTGTGTATGTATGGTACTCCCAATTCTTACATTTAATACGGTGTGTCTCTCACAATCTTTGTGTCTGTCTGCTGTAAATATGTGGCACGCAAGTCTGCATGCACGGTGTCTGTTATGCCATTTTACTCTAACCATTATATTTTTGTGTGTGTCACAACTCTGCCAAGCATGTTCTCCTATGGGGCACGAAGTACATAAAGAGGAATGAAGAAGTCCACGTTTGAGGCTCGCGTCCAGGGTGGATTATTGAAGTGCCATCTGACACGTGACAGGTTTCTCCTGTTTGCACGGCGACTTCAACATTGTGTACTGTGATCAGAGGTAGGTAACCGTAGGCAGTCCACATGCTGTGAATTACATCTTTGCCAGCATTATGGGAGGTGTAGTCCAAAACATCTGGAATACCGAATGTGTATGAATGAAAAGTATGGTGTGTGTGAATGGTCAGTAACAAGGGTTGAAGCCTTGACGTGGCGTTACTGCTCACATGTGTATTCATGTGCCAATTCAACCAATGTGAGTCACTGTAATACTTATAAGGTAACCAAAAGTACTGTGATTGTGGAGAATGAAACGCCTGTATCACCTACACACTGTTTACACTGTGACCTTATCGCCTAAACACTGCTCATACTGTGACCGTATCTCCTAAACACTGCTTACACTGTGACCGTATCCCATAAACACTGCTTACACTGTGACCCTATCGCCTAAACACTGCCCATACTGTGACCGTATCTCCTAAACACTGCTCATACTGTGACCGTATCTCCTAAACACTGCTTACACTTAATTAACAGGTTATCGTTAATTCAAGACAAATTACTGTAAATGTAAAAATTGTTAAGAGTTTTAATCTTTTTAAAAGTTGCAATATACAAAAGTCAAACAATATTTTATTTCCAATTTAACAAAAAAGTGAAAAAGTATGTTATCCATGAATTAATTACATAATAATTGCACATGTGGCCGAATATCAGATATTGTTATTGTCAACCCCCTCTTACTCTGTCACCCCCCCCTCTCACTTTGTCACCTCACCTCATCACCCCCTCTCACCCACCACACTACGTCACCCCCTCTCACTCTGTCATCCCTACTTTCATCCTGTCCACCCCATATCTTACTGTCACCTCACCACCCCCTCTCACCCACCACACTAAGTCATCCCCCTCACACTATGTCCCCCCCCCTACTGTCACTCACCCTGTCATCCCCCTCTCACCCTGTCACCTCTCCTAATCCACCTCTCACTCTGTCATCCCTCCTTCCACCCTGTCACCTCACCAACCCCTCTCACCCACAACACCAAGTCATCCCCCTCACACTGTCACCCCCTCCCCCCCCCTTACTGTAACTAACCCTGCCATCCCCCTCTCATTCTGGCACCCCCTCTCACTCCGTCATCCCTCCTTCTACCCTGTCACCTCACCACCCCTCTCACCCACCACACTAAGTCATCCCCCTCACACTATGTCCCCCCCCTTACTGTCACTCACCCTGTCATCCCCCTCTCATTCTGTCATCCCCTCTCACCCTGTCACCTCTCCTCATCCCCCGCTCACTCTGTCATCCCTCCTTCCACCCTGTCACCTCACCAACCCCTCTCACCCACCACACTAAGTCACTCACCCTTTCATCCCCCTCTCATTCTGTCATCCCCTCTCACCCTGTCACCTCTCCTCATCACCCCCCATCACACTGTCACCCCCCTCTTACTCTTTCACTCTCACCCCCCCTCACTGTCACATCTATTCTCACACGGGCACCACTCTCCGCACTTTGGCACCTCCCTCCATACACACTGTCAACACTCTGGCACCCTCCTGCTCTTTTACACTCACCCTGCCACCCCCTGAAGGCAATCATTATACACACTGTCATAAAACAGAGCTTTGCCATAAACTCAGTGCCAAAGGCCACAGGCAGTACACAAACATACACTTGCTCAGAGAAACATACATACAGATACAAGGATACTCACTGCCAGACACACACTCTGGTAGACATTGCAACGATGTAAACAGAGACTAGCTCTCTGTATCCAGGGCTGGAAGCTCCCCCATCAATATATCTACAGCTTCTTATACACAAAGTCAACTGCTATTTTTTTTTTCTTTTCAATAATGGTGTTCGTGGTGGCCTCATGTATGAGTTTCGACTAAAGCCTCGCCAAGTCTAGAGCCGCCACTGTAGTACAGCCCTTCAGTATCCAATAGTCTCTTATGCAGGGACTCCTCAAATGGGTTTGCTCCTTCCCTCTGGAACTGTAAAAATAAAAAATAGTTACAACTCACCAAATCGTAACCAGAAAGCATATTACAATGTACTAATTTTATATTATAACAAACTACAATTTCAATGTTGAGGATTGGAGGCGTAGAATAGAAAGAATGGTAGAGCTTTTTCAATTTTGAATACAAGCATCTCTGTGACCCCTTTTAGTTTGTTAGAAATACCCCACAGTTTAACCCCTTAAGGACACATGACATGTGGGACATGTCACGATTACCTTTTATTCCAGAAGTTTGGTCCTTAAGGGGTTAAACATAGCGCAATCTGATAGTAAATGGTTCAAGTATCCACCATCGGCTGCCATTGTTAATACATAGACATTTTAGAGGGCTCTCAGTAAAATTAAAATGGTCAGAAATTTGGCAGGGAACTTTTTTGTAAAATTCAATATTGGTTAAAAAAAAGTTTTTTTCCCACCATTTTTTGAAGCTCAGCTTTGGCTCTAACTTAATCATTTCCTGACATTTAGGAGTATTCTGTATAACCTGCTATGTGGGGGGAGAACAAGCCGCGTGTAGCTGCAACGCTGCACCTAACCAAATAATTGAACAGGTTTTACATTATGGTAGATCATGTTAAAATGACATTGAATGTGTATTGTCACTTAAAACGTTTTTTGGGAGTGATTTAATAATAAACACATTTCTAGCAAGATTGGATCCATGAGGATTTAGAGTATGAATACATATTTATTTGCCTGATAAATATTTCATGCAGTGTGTGATATAACTGACCTTTATACTGGAGTAGGGCAGACGATATTTCCAGTCGAGCATTAGCTACATCTTCTGCAGAGGTCTTCACTGCCTGTATGGTTCTGGTCTGAAGAAACTCCTTGGCAAACTGTAATACATTATTACATTTGTAACAGCAATTCACATGTATGATGAATAGCTTTTACAATGGTACATGAATGTTTACCATAAAGATCAAAACTCCACAGCTGCTGGAATCCTCCTGGTTGCTGTGATGCAAAACATGGATATTCCATTGGGCTACTTCTTCTTCAGGAATATACTTCTCCAAGAACATACTATGAAAAAATAACAAGAAATTACACATAAGTTTTAATTGAACGTTGTGCACATCAGTTTAAGTGAAAAAAACTTTTTCCCAATACACACTCACCTCCAGTTGTGCTGTACTTTACATAGATAATTATGTTCATTTCCTAGTGGGTCCATTAGCACAATAACCTTCTTTGACATGATGACAATCTAAAAGATAATTCGGGAAATCACAAAATTTTCTTTATGACATTCATATTATTGGTGTATACAGCAGGTGTGTTCTGCGGTGTCAGAGGGATGTAGGTAAATATCTGTATATGTAACATAATTACATGAATTATAAAAGCACATGATAACACAAGTAAAGAAAGGTTAATTAACGTAGTCATATAGTAAATACCACTAGAATCCAGTGAGCCCCGAAGTTCACAGGGCACAGCCAGAGATCTTCCACAGGAATCCTCATCTGAAGAATACAGAGAAATCATTTTGTTTGTATTTTTTATAACATAAAATTGCATAACGAGGCAACAATGTGATTATTTGCTGAACTCATTACCATATGCTTACCCAGATTCCCCTGCAGTAGTAATATCACTGCAAATTTAAGATTTCTGTGGGAAAAGCAAGTCTTATGGCTTGACAGGTGTGTGTAGATCTGTGTTTAACAAAGCACTGACACATTATAAATACACATCTCTCTCTCTATGTATAATATGTGTGTGTGTGTATATATACAGTAGTAGTAGAAGGCAGTAGTAGTCAGAGTTGTGATAGGAGCACTTGGGCTGTGACTCCCAAGTTAGGGGAGTGACTTCAACAGATTCCAGGTGGGACATCTGAGATCGCTGTCCAGAAGAGAAGATATTGCGCAGAACCCTTCAACTCCCAGGCCTTTGGTAGAGGACCCGAGAATGAGGAATAAACATAACAACCAGGAGAGGGTGAGAAAATCAATTTTATTTTTGTTAATGTGTGTGCGTGTGTGTGTATGAATAGCAGTTATTGAGACAAATAACTAACCTTTCCAAGTCTATCCAATTTTCCAGAAAATAATGCCGATGAAACTACTGCATCAAACTGGTGAATAGGTTCCTGTTTAAAAAGATTCAGAGTAATAATGTAGAATAACAATGCAACAAACATACAACACAAGCATACACTAAGTCACACTTGCCTGATGCTTTCCAATCAGGTGATGAAGGTATGCATCAATCACCTGCATAATAGAGAAATAAAAATAAACAATTTTTTATTAGAGAATTTTGCTTTTTATACATTTTCTCCAGTGCAGACTCTTACCTCCTCAACCAGCCACTCTGTCCCATGCAGTGTTTTGAAAGACGACTTATATAGTTTGACTTGTCCGACAATAGCTTCCACCAGGTCGTCATCTTAAGCACTCCACGGCCCTTTAATGGAGGGGGGAAAAAACAAGAAACTTAAACCGCACTTAAGTTATTGTACTATTGGGACCCAAAGCTAATACAGGTCGAGTATGCCTTATCTTAAAATTCTAAAGTATTGGTTCCAAATACAGCAGCCATTCTGCATGAGCTCTCCTCATATATGCAAATATTCCTACATCAAAATAACCTATGTTCAAAAGCATTTGTGATAAGGGTGTCACTCAACCTGTATAGGTTCTTTGGTATAGTATTAACTTGTAGGGCTAATAAAACAAGAGCATAATGCCAAACAGCGGCAACTATAAACAAGGGCCAGAATGGCCAACTGAATGAAAAGGCCAGACCAACAGGGCACGGCCAATTGAATGACCAACAGGGTCTAAATAGAAAATGAAGACCTTTGCAAATGCTACCTCTGTCTTCCATGCTCTGCTGTAAATTCAAAGATGCAGAAGGCTTTAAAAAAAAAAAACAATATTAAATTTAAGCAACTACATTTAAAAAAAATATTGTACAAACAGAAAGAATATGCTGGGGATACAGAACAAGCACACTATATGCAATATATGTGTATGCAAGCTATTCAGGTAGGGAGTTTGGTTGTACCTCCGTAGTGCTATCCTGTCTCTTCTGGGCAAATTGAATCACCGAGGTCCTTTCACTTTGCTGCCCGGGGCATGTTGCTTGTTTACTCCTTCTATATGGCTTTATGTGGTTAATAGTCACAGTGTAAGCAGTGTTTAGGAGATACGGTCACAGTGTAAGCAGTGTTTAGGAGATACGGTCACAGTGTAAGCAGTGTTTAGGAGATACGGTCACAGTATGAGCAGTGTTTAGGAGATACGGTCACAGTATGAGCAGTGTTTAGGAGATAAGTTCACAGTATGAGCAGTGTTTAGGCGATAGGGTCACAGTGTAAGCAGTGTTTATGGGATACGGTCACAGTGTAAGCAGTGTTTAGGAGATACGGTCACAGTATGAGCAGTGTTTAGGCGATAAGGTCACAGTGTAAACAGTGTGTAGGTGATACAGGCGTTTCATTCTCCACAATCACAGTACTTTTGGTTACCTTATAAGTATTACAGTGACTCACATAGGTTGAATTGGCACATGAATACACATGTGAGCAGTAACGCCACGTCAAGGCTTCAACCCTTGTTACTGACCATTCACACAAACCATACTTTTCATTCATACACATTCGGTATTCCAGATGTTTTGGACTACACCTCCCATAATGCTGGCAAAGATGTAATTCACAGCATGTGGACTGCCTACGGTTACCTACCTCTGATCACAGTACACAATGTTGAAGTCGCCGTGCAAACAGGAGAAACCTGTCACGTGTCAGATGGCACTTCAATAATCCACCCTGGACGCGAGCCTCAAACGTGGACTTCTTCATTCCTCTTTATGTACTTCGTGCCCCATAGGAGAACATGCTTGGCAGAGTTGTGACACACACAAAAATATAATGGTTAGAGTAAAATGGCATAACAGACACCGTGCATGCAGACTTGCGTGCCACATATTTACAGCAGACAGACACAAAGATTGTGAGAGACACACCGTATTAAATGTAAGAATTGGGAGTACCATACATACACAATGCACAATGTCACGGAGATTACAGAATTCAGTGACAGACAGTTTTGGTTGCAGATGTGGGGCAGTCCCTCTGGCTGGGGTGCAGTTTCTCATCCACCCCTGGTGAGTGACTAGATAGCTGGGCTTTCTTAGCAAAAAGCAGGCCATGGCGTCTGAGATTTCTGAAACAAAATGATTTGTAGTCAAACCAGGGCTGTACACATATAACACACAGGCCCCACAAACTGCACAGCCCCCGCCCCCCCCCACATCTAACGCACAACCCCCCACATCTAACGCACAGCCCCCTAATACACAGCACAGACATCCCCAATATACAGCACAGACCGCCCCATACTGCACATACCCCCCCATACTGCACATACCCCCCAATACTGTCCAGTCCCCCCAATACTGTCCAGACCCCCAATACAGCACAGCCCCCCCAATACTGTACAGTCCCCCCCATACTGTCCAGACCCCCCTCAATACTGTCCAGACCCCCCAATACTGTCCAGACCCCCCCAATACTGTCCAGTCCCCCCCCCAATACAGCACAACCCCCCAATACAGCACAGCCCCCCAATACTGTACAGTCCCCCCAATACTGTACAGTCCCCCCCGATACAGCAAAGTTCCCCCCCATACTGTCCAGACCTCCCCTCAATACTGTCCAGACCCCCCAATACTGTCCAGACCCCCCCAATACTGTCCAGTCCCCCCCAATACAGCACAGCCCCCCCAATACAGCACAGCCCCCAATACTGTACAGTCCCCCCAATACTGTACAGTCCCCCCAATACAGTCCAGACCCCCCCAATACTGCACAGTCCTCCCCATACTGTCCAGACCCCCCCAATACTGTCCAGACCCCCCAATACTGTCCAGACCCCCCCAATACTGTCCAGTCCCCCCCCATACAGCACAGCCCCCCAATACTGTACAGTCCCCCCAATAACGCAAAGTTCCCCCCAATACTGTCCAGACCCCCCCAATACTGCACAGTCCCCCCAATACTGTCCAGACCCCCCCAATACTGCACAGTCCCCCCATACTGTCCAGACCCCCCAATACTGTCCAGTCCCCCCAATACAGCACAGCCCCCCAATACTGTACAGTCCCCCCCAATACTGTACAGTCCCCCCCCAATACAGCAAAGTTCCCCCCAATACTGTCCAGACCCCCCCAATACTGCACAGTCCCCCAATACAGCACAGCCCCCCCAATACTGTACAGTCCCCCCAATACTGTACAGTCCCCCCAATACAGCAAAGTTCCCCCCAATACTGTCCAGACCCCCCCAATACTGCACAGTCCCCCCCATACTGTCCAGACCCCCCTCAATACTGTCCAGACCCCCCAATACTGTCCAGACCCCCAATACTGTCCAGTCCCCCCCAATACAGCACAGCCCCCCAATACAGCACAGCCCCCCAATACTGTACAGTCCCCCCCAATACTGTACAGTCCCCCCAATACAGTCCAGACCCCCCAATACTGCAAAGTCCCCCCATACTGTCCAGACCCCCCCAATACTGTCCAGACCCCCCAATACTGTCCAGACCCCCCAATACTGTCCAGTCCCCCAATACAGCACAGCCCCCCCCAATACTGTACAGTCCCCCCAATACAGTCCAGACCCCCCCAATACTGCACAGTCCCCCCCATACTGTCCAGACCCCCCCAATACTGTCCAGACCCCCCAATACTGTCCAGACCCCCCCAATACTGTCCAGCCCCCCAATACAGCACAGCTCCCCCCAATACAGCACAGCCCCCCCAATACTGCACAGTCCCCCTCATACTGTCCAGACCCCCCCAATACTGTCCAGACCCCCCAATACTGTCCAGACCCCCCCAATAATGTCCAGCCCCCCCCAATACAGCACAGCCCCCCAATACTGTACAGTCCCCCAAATACAGCAAAGTTCCCCCCAATACTGTCCAGAACCCCCCCACTGTACAGTCCCCCCAATACTGTACAGTCCCCCCCAATACAGCAAAGTTCCCCCCAATACTGTCCAGACCCCCCCAATACTGCACAGTTCCCCCAATACTGTCCAGACCCCCCCAATACTGCACAGTCCCCCCCATACTGTCCAGACCCCCCAATACTGTCCAGTCCCCCCCAATACAGCACAGCCCCCCCAATACAGCACAGCCCCCCCAATACTGTACAGTCCCCCCCAATACTGTACAGTCCCCCCAATACAGTCCAGACCCCCCCAATACTGCACAGTCCCCCCATACTGTCCAGACCCCCCCCAATACTGTCCAGACCCCCAATACTGTCCAGACCCCCCCAATACTGTCCAGCCCCCCCAATACAGCACAGCTCCCCCCAATACAGCACAGCCCCCCCAATACTGTCCAGACCCCCCCCAATACTGTCCAGACCCCCCAATACTGTCCAGACCCCCCCAATACTGTCCAGCCCCCCCAATACAGCACAGCTCCCCCAATACAGTACAGTCCCCCCCAATACAGCAAAGTTCCCCCCAATACTGTCCAGAACCCCCCCCCCCCCATACTGCAAGTTACCCACAATACAGCACAGTCCCCGCTGATGGCTGAGAGTGTTGGGAGCGAGGCTTACCTGAGAGATGTCAGAATGCAGACACCGCGCATGCGCACTCGGGGGTAGGAGATTTCTTAGCAGAAGATATGGCCATCAGATTTCTATACCCCCTCAGTGCGCATGCGTGGTGTCCGAGGCAGTCCTGGCTGGGTTGGTGCGTGCGCAGTGTGGGGCAGGGAGATCGAATGAATATTCGGCAGAATCGATCTCCCTGCCCGCTGGTGCGCACGCGCGCTGTCTGTGCCCGTCGGGAGTACTTAGGCAGGCGTGCGCACTGGCCCATAAGATCCCCTACCTCCCCCCCCCTTGTGGCTCCAGGCGCAGGCGCAGTGTGTTGTTCGCGCATGCGCAGTAGGCGTCCTCCCACTCTGTATCGTGTTGGAAAATTTCTCCTACCTGTTCTTCTGCTCCTCCTTCTCCTGCTCCGAAACGTCATGTCCGGTGCGGCTGCGTCACATCCGGTGCGGCCGCGTCACTTCCGGTATAGCAATCTGACGAGGTATAGTAATCTGACAGAACACCGGCACAGACGGAGAGGTGTGACGCTGAGATCAGAGGGTGCCTGCATGTGGTCTGGCCAGTCTGACATCTCTTAACCGCGCCCCTTGTCGGCCGCGTCATATTACGCGGTCCTGACGTGGGCGGTGAGGCGTGCTGTGGGAGGTGCTCACATGCGGACACAGGGCAGTATCTGCCCACATAAATGTACTATAGTCGTCAAAGTGGCGATATATAACTATACATTATGATCAAAGAGTGAAGTGCTTAAATCACACTTTTGGGCATAATTGACAGTAATTGTAATATGTTATACTTGCATCAGTTTGAACACCTAAAGGATTTAGTGTCTTACAGTCCATAACAGCTGGAACAATAGATAATGTTATGTCAGATTCCATATATTCCCTGGTTTAAAGGTATAGTCATACATAGAAAACATAACATGACATGAAAAGAATATGTGCAAACTGTGGTGTATTTATTTACAGTGTAATGTATTGTATCCATATCAAAGGAATATTAAGGATATCCCTATGAGTTATTTACATCCAGAATGAGAGGAGAGAATAGAGATAAATTGAGCAAATTAAAGAAAGGCTGAGAAAGAGAAGCTCTCATTCAGGCCTGCGGGAGCAAGGGTTTTGAGTCTGTAGATCCAATAGGATTCACGCTGTCTCAATTTTTTATCACAATCTCCCTTCCGTTGAGTTTGTGGGACAGAGGGTGTCATCTATTTACTCACCTGCTCATGTGGCAAAAAATACGTTAATTCGGTCAAAAGGCCTCTGGAAACTCCAATTTCACGCCATCTAAAGACTTACCATCAGAATTCCGCTGACAAATTAAAATTCATGGGGATAGAACATATCCCACAAACTCAACGGAAGGGAGATTGGGATAAAAAATTGAGACAGCGTGAATCCCCAGGCCAAACACCCCTCCGTCAACTTCCTTACCGCATTCCAGAAGCAGTAAAAGAAAATATGTATAAAGAGATTAAGGAAATGTTACAGTTAGGAGTCATCGAGCCTTCAGATAGCCCATGGGCATCCCCAGTGGTACTAGTGCCGAAGCTAGATAGACGAGCTTTTAGACAAAATGGCCAGAGGCAAATATCTAACCACCATCGACCTTTGCAAGGGATTTTGGCAAATTCCTTTAGCCGAGGACGCCATCCATAAGTCGGCATTTGTCACCCCATTTGGTCTGTACCAGTTTAGGGTCATGCCATTAGGGTCATGCCATTCCTTCCAGAGGATGGTGGACCGACTATTAGATGGGTTTCCGGAATTCGCGTGCGCCTATTTGGACGACATAGCGATTTTTTTTTTCTTGCTTCAATTCTTTTGTTACCCTAATGTGTGCAAATGGGGACTTAACCTTAGCCATTGCTATCCCCAACTTCCTGGAGAAAGCTCTACCCATTGGAATAACCCTTGAAGCAAATGTTAACAGACCTAATAGTGATTGTAAAACTTTTAGTGTCACCTTCTCACAGCCCATTACCTGCTGGATTAGCGTCTTCATTTTCAGTATCTTATCCTCTGGCAACTTAAAGGAACACTATAGTGCTCTCAATTGTGATAGGTTAAGAGAGTAGTAGAGGAAATAAAATAATACTCACAAAGATAGAGCAGAGGTACTGCTCTATGGATAGGGGCTGGTGGTATGATCCCCACCTAGGATTTCTTGGAGTACTGGAACTTTAAAATTGCCAGTGGAAGTAAAAGTAACCAGGAAAGGTTAAAATGCCAGGAATAGGTAAAAAAAAAGTTTAAAGTGCATAGAGAGTGCAATAAAAAGAGGATTGGTACAATAAAGTAGCCAAAAAACTTTTATTGATCTAAAATACACAATAAAATACAGAATTAATAACCATAAACGCGTTTCACCATAAGTGGCTTCTTCAGAATGGGATAAAAGTAGTAACCTGGCAGGGGTTGTTTAAATAGGGCTATGTTAATTTGAAAATTGCGCCAAAAGTGTAATTGGCCAATCAGAGACAATTTTTAAAAACACTTTTAAAAATTAGGATTCAAAAGTATGGGAGTGATGTTATAAGGGTGATTAGTCCATTTAAATTATTTAAATGTAAAAACGAGGTGAGAAGGTTGTTTTTAAAACCAAAACCAAAAAAAAAAAAAGGTTGTTTTATAAAGTTCATAAAAAAAAAAAAGGTTGTTTTATAAAGTTCATAAATGTTGATTTTGACCTGTTCAATTTTATTTAAATTCCTCCATACAACCCTTATCTACATGCCTTTATTCTTTATGTTTGGACCTAACCAACCCTCATAATAATAATTTTAAGTAATTTTTTCATCTATGCCTTTCCATTTATGTATCTTGTATTCTGTGTTATCTTTTATTTAATTTTATTTTTACATTTATTTTCATTTAACATCTGTAATATATTATTACTCTGGGGTATAATATAACCCCTATTTAAATCATTATGTTTGGGATTATACTACCCCCTCTTCATGCATACTCCATTTACATATATATCTGTATCTCTGTACCTTTAAACCATCTCCTTATGTTTTTTTAGATATGTGAGGTTTTTTTTTTTTTTTTATGAACTTTATAAAACAACCTTTTTTTTTTTTTTTTTTTTTTTTGGTTAACCTTCTCATCCTCGTTTTTACATTTAAATAATTTAAATGGACTCATCACCCTTTTAACATCACTCCCATACTTTTGAATCCTAATTTTTAAAAGTGTTTTTAAAAATGGTCTCTGATTGGCCAATTACACGTTTGGCGCAATTTTCAAATTAACAGAGCCCTAGTTAAACAACCCCTGCCAGGTTACTACTTTTATCCCATTCTGAAGAAGCCACTTATGGTGAAACGCGTTTATGGTTATTAATTCTGTATTTTATTGTGTATTTTAGATCAATAAAAGTTTTTTGGCTACTTTATTGTACCAATCCTCTTTTTATTGCACTCTCTATGCACTTTAAACTTTTTTTTTACCTATTCCTGGCATTTTCCTTTCCTGGTTACTTTTACTTCCACTGGCAATTTTAAAGTTCCAGTACTCCAAGAAATCCTAGGTGGGGATCATACCACCAGCGCCTATCCATAGAGCAGTACCTCTGCTCTATCTTTGTGAGTATTATTTTATTTCCTCTACTACTCTCTTAACCTATCACAATTGAGAGCACTATTGCTGCTTTTTATTTTTCTATATTGGAGCCTTGGATCACCAGACGGTGCTGACGGACGTATCGCCGCTACAAATCCTATAAGCGGGGATTATACCGCTGTACGCTATCCACACCAGAGCTGGCCATAGCTCCCTCAAATGTGAGTTTTTTACCTCTTCTTATCTGCACACTGAACCACATCAAAATTGAGAGCACTATTGTCATTTTCTGTCTTTCCTTTCCGAGTTCTGGACTACCAGATGGTGTTGACGGAGACCCCCTCCCTACATATCCTATAAGCGGGGATTATACCGCTGTACGCAATCCACACCAGAGCTGGCCATAGCTCTCTTGAATGTGAGTTCTCTACATTTTGTTACCTATCACACCCTGAACTTTCATACTATACCATTAGTCGCCTCTACCTCTCTTGTATTTACATATACGGAACGGTCTACACTAGACGCATCCACAGAGGAACTCTATCAAGTATCCTAGACCATCTATTGGCACCCTATCAATACTTTACTGGACTATCTACCCTTATTTGGCGCAGCCCTTCCATATCTTTTTGTATCTATCCACCGAAGGACCCGAGGGGTTTTCCTTCATTTGGGTTGCTGCCTACCTTGACTAATTTTGTGATTACTAGCGCTGAATTCTTTTTGTGTTTACATAGAGAACTAGTCCCCAAAAATCCAAGTTAAAACTAAGATAGGGGAGTCGCCATCTCAACAGTGATATGTTAACTGACGGGAGGATAGGAACTAAACACCCGCTCCATGACATATCAGGGCAACTGGATGCAGTCATAACATACACCTGACCAGAAGGATATACTAACAAACCGACACAATCAAGCTCACATTTACTACACAATTTACCTTTGGAGCCACTTTCTATAGGAAATCACGAAATTGGAACCAGAATTATTAATTCCATAACAATAGAATTAGTTAAGCGAATAATTCCCTATACTGAGCTTCATAGCCTATGGGTCGAGTGTCTCTAATTATTGATGCTTTTTTGCTCTATGTGCCACATATTTTTGGTATAACCTCTCGTTTCTACTCAGCCTGTCATTATTGCAATTGCTTCTGCTTCAAAAGTACGCACACACCTACAATTGTTAAACCTATCTACATCTTAATGACTACTGTTATGAAGCTTGACGAATATCAAATGATCAAAAGACACTAATGCTCATTATTTGTACCATTATTCCACTTGTTTCTATGCACATGTACGCTGTTGTAATGTATGCATATGTTTCTGTACGCGCCTGAACGACAAAATAAAGAATTTACAAAAAAAAAAAATGTTTTATCCACTGTTAATGGAATTCCTAACTGACCAGCCACCCTTCTGAATGTTTCTAGCAAGTTCTTACAATTGTCACTATCCTTAGGGCTCACAAATACAAAATCATCCAAGTAATGCATTACTTGCTTCTGACCTGATTCATACAGAATAATCCATTCCATAAAAGTCGCAAAGGTCTCATAATAAGAACATGATAGCGCACAACCCATAGGCAAGCACTTATCGAAAAAATACTGTCCCTTGATTTTGAAAACCTAGCGAATTGAAGGATTCGGGAAGAATTGGTAGAAGTCGAAAGGCAGATTCTATATCCCCTTTTGCCATCAATGCACCCCTTCCACCCCTTCCACCTTATCAAAAGTTGAGTAAGACACTGAACTTTCTTCTCTAGAAATCATGTCATTTAAAGATCCTCCCTTAGGGTATGAGAGGTGATTTATTAGCCTATATGACCCGGGTTCTTTCTTCGGTACCAAACCCAGAGGGGATAACTTTAAAAAGGGGGGAACTCTCCCTAACTGTAACTCTCTACAAATCTTTTCTCAGGCTAAACTTGGTAACTCTAAAACGGATTTTAAATTTTCAACCCAACAAAATTCAACAGAACTATATACAGGTAACCTGAAACCATTTTCAAAACCTTCCTTAATTAATTTGGCTTTCTCCCGGTTTGGATAGATTGCGAGATAAGGTAGTAGTAACCTTTCCAGTTTCACTGGGCTCTGAGCTTTTTGGAAATGTACCACTTTGCTGACCTCTTTTTATAGCAGCGAAAATTAGATGCACACCTGAACAGGTAGCGCATTCGTGCCGGAATTTACAATTATTTAGCCACTTACATTGGGATTCGTTATAAGTCCAGCAAAAGCCTTTTTTCTGTGCAGCATTTGTAACCTGCTTATTGACAAAATTAGGCTGTCTCTGAGGTAACATCATGCTTCTGCATATTGAAATAGCCCACAGCACAATTCTGGATATTTTTCATCTAACACGCTAGAATAAATGCAAAAAGCTTGCAGCCAATTATTGAATGACCTAGGAATAAACTTTTTTCTCACCTCATCCCCTTTTTCCCTATCGGGTTTAGTAAATTCTCTAGCTGTGGGCAATAATGATAAAATATCAATATACTCCCCTTTCCATATCCTATCTTTTATTGACTAGCTTAAATGAAAACCCAAAGGAGAGCTTTCACAGCCTAACGCTTCTTTCATGCATGTCTCTTTAACTCTAACTTCTTCCCTCACAGAATGTGTCACTGTCGGATTAACTGTGACCACTTCTGTATCAGGCTCCCATACTCTCGCTAACTTAGGTGTCTGCAATAATTTAGTACGTTTTTCAAGTGAAGACACCACTTCCCTTAAAACAGTATTATTCACATTTGTTTGTAACTCACCCAGCTCATGACTGCAACCCGAGATATCCTGAGCTACTTCGCTTTCTTCCAGGGCCGGTACAAGGATTCTCTCCCCCCTCCCTCCCTGTAATCTTCTCTCCCCATCCCTCCCTGTAATCTTCTCTCCTCCCCTCCCTCCCTCCCTCCCTCCTTCCCTCCAATCTTCTCTCCCCCCTCCCTCCCTCCAATCTTCTCTCCCCCCTCCCTCCCTTTAATCTTCTCTCCCCCCCTCCCTCACTGTAATCTTCTCCCCCCCTCCCTCCAACCGTTCTCTCCCCCCCACTGTAATCTTCTCCCCCCTCCCCTTCCCTCCCTGTAATCTTCTCCTCACCTCCCCTTCCCTGTAGCGTGGCCAAGCTCCTCTCCGGTCTGCGACCCGGTTGGACTGACAGGAAGTGCACACTCAGTGTGCACTTCCTGTCAGTCCGGGCGGGTCGCGGACCAGAGAGGAGCTCGGCCACGCTACAGGGAAGGGGAGGTGAGGCAGTGCGGCAGCTGCAGTATTTAAAGGGCCGGCGATGGGGGCGCAGGGCGCCCCCTCCTATATGGCGCCCTAGGCGGCTGCCTAGTTCGCCTTATAGTAAGCGCCGGCCCTGCTTTCTTCCAATAGCCTAGGTCTATCCTCAGCCTCTTTATTGTTCTTCTTTTGTACGTATTTTTTGCTCTGTTTCCACATCCTCTTCTTGCTCTTTATTGGAGACGGTGAGAAAGTTTTCCTGGACCTCTTTGTTCTTGCCTTCGAATCCTGCAGGAGTCGCTATCACCAGATTTTCTTTCTTGCACTGGCCCTTTAATTTTTAGATGAGAATATACTGTTCCCTCCTCCATTATTTTTTTGTAAATCTGTTTATTGAGGTTTCAAAAAAGCATTTGTTGCAGTAATCGATACAATAAATGAATGAATAGCATGTCAGACGCGCAGGTCCTCGAATTTTCAAAACTGCCATGGAACATAAATATGTATTATAGAAGTTAACGGACAGTAATGCACCGGCCTGAGGGAGACCAGCCATGTCGCACACACTTATATGGGTCGACCAATAACATATAATATAACGCTTCATTGCCTATCACCTCCTAGTGTCAGTATGCATAACCCTGGGCGGGCTCAGAGTGTGTTACATGTCGCTGGTGCATCCTGCAATCCAGAGTGTCTGAGATATGTCAGCCGTGGGGATGTCACATTTATTCTGGGTCCCAGTCATAATCGATAAGGTTGGCTATGCAGGGGTGTTGTGTGGAGACCAGGCCCTCCATCAGATATGTATATGGGCTTGCGCGGTTTGTTACTGACATATCTACGTGTCTGCCGTGGAGGCAGGCATGTGTGTGAGAGAGGTGGATGTTGTGCCCCCTGTCCGTGTGCCGCCTGACCGGTCCCAACCAGGGTGCATGTATTCTGCAAGAGCGTAGGGTTATCGTGTCCGTGAGCGTGTTCGTGCGCAAGGTGTGTAAGCGAATGTCACAGATAGTATAGAAGAGAGGTGAATAGAGTTAAGAGATTAAGAAGAATGTGGGGAATATGAGAAGGGAGGGGAGGTAGAAGGTTGAGGAGAGGTAGGAGGTCTATGAGCAGTCCCGGTCAAGATCCGCGGGGTCGGACCCCTCTCTGTCCATCGCCATCCCGCTTGCTCTATTGTGGCCTATCCGCCACTTGACACGAACATAAACCATGGCCGCCACAGCTCCGCATTCCTGTCCTCCCTGCCAGTTAACGTGGCTTGAATTGCCTCTGCGCCCTGAATGTCCTCAACCCTACGGATCCATTCCCGAATTCCTGGTGCCTCTGTTTTCTTCCAATATAGCGGGATCAGGGCTTTGGCCGCATTAAGTAGATGGCGTAGGATAGATTTTTTATACATGGTTCTTGAGAGCTGCGAAATGTGTAGAAGGGCCAAAGCCGCGGACCATTCCGTCGCGTCTCCCATGATTTCAAATATCTTTTCTTTAATCAGATCCCAATATGGGGTTATCAAGCGGCATTCCCACCATATATGGATTAACGTGCCCCTCTCCTCGAGGCATCTCCAGCATGTGGGGGACGTCGTGGGGAAGATTCTGTGGAGCAGCACTGGGGTCTTATACCATGATGAGATTAATTTGTAGTTTGTTTCCTGGAATTGGGTGCTGATGGAGCTCTTATGTTGCCATAACAGGGCACTTTCCCATTGCTGATCCATGAAGGCGGTGTCCAGGAGTGATTCCCATTGTCTGCGGAACGTATTGTTCTCCGATAGATGTCCTACTAACAGGTGTTGGTAGAGGGTGGATATTGGTCTACTAAGTGTGGAGCCTCTGTCGCATCTCGTGTCGAACCATGTTAGGTCCCTGTGCAGCCGTACCTTGTCTCGCATTGTATTGTAGAAGTGTTGCACTTGCATGTATCTCAGAATGGTCAGGGGTGTCTGGGGCACCAGCCCCAGCAAAGAGTCCAGAGATCGTAGAGCTCCACCTCGTAGGATCGTGGAGAAGGGTACATATTCCCGACCCTCTGCAAAAGGCCACAGTCGTGGTGGGAATCCCCCGCCTATCGCCGGGTTGTGGGCGACGGGGAGTAATGGGCTTGGAACAGGGGAGATATGGGGTTGGTCTCTCACGCGGTTTCATTAAAATGGTGTCTGTTTTTATTTATTATTTATTATCTGGTTTGTTTAATTTGTAAATATGATCATCTGAAGGACATAGAAAGCCTTATGCCCCAGATGAAAGCCAGAAAGGGGGATAGACACAGTCCACTCTTGGAGTCTCGCATTGCCCCATACTGTAGCACAGTTGAGCAGTTACGAGACAGGTGGTATTAAATCTCCTCTGGACGATTTATCAGCTTATTCGGTCTTTACTGTGAGTGTAGAGAGCAAGAACCTGACAGGATATCCCACCCTCTCTCTACGCATAGTGCTGGCTGAATGCACCAAGCTGACAGACTGAGCAGAGGAAGATTATATAATATGGGGCTGCACAACAATGACGGTAAGTGAGAGTGGTTAAGAAGGTGGAGTGAGCCACCTAGTGGTAGAAATAGAGCATGAGAGGGAAGACAGACAACATGGATAAACAAATCAAAAGTAAAAAAAAATAGATGAGGTAAAAAATATGGGGAGAGTGGTGGACACAAGTAAGGTATGGAGAGATATAGGGTGAGGGACACATATGGATATGAACAGGGGGCAAAGTTCGGTATGGAGGGATATGGGGAAGGGATATCAAGTATCGAGTATGAACATGAACATCAGAAAGTAAGCTCTCCTCCTACGGACTAGTTGTTCACAAAAGCATAATAAACTGTTAAACAGTTAATTGGCTAAACTGGTAAGGCAAATGATTTTGCAGAAAATGTGGTTCTCCTACTGGCTGTCTCTTGCCACTGTAGTTCTTTCAGAAAGAAGCATTGAGGAACATTGATTGAGACAATCAATTTCTGTATGGACCAAAGAAAAAGTTACCTGCGCTCTCTCCTAAATCTCTGTGTATATTTAAACAAATGGAGGTAATTTAGTTACTCCAATGGCCATTGGAGGGAATGCATGCCTACCAACGTCAAGGCAAACCCCCTGAGGTGGGTCCTACATTGACCTTTCACCTTGCTTCCTTGAGCTGCTGGCAAATATATCTCTAATGAGACAGAGAGGGGTATTTTTTATATACACCCCTATACAAAACAAGTCCTGCGCTCACTCCCATCACTCCTGGGCGGCAGCAACAACCACAGTACACATCAGCCCCAATACATACAGTAAAAACCAAAGAAAAAGTTACATGCGCTCTCTCCTAAATCCCTGTGTATAATTAAACAAATGGAGGTTATTTAGTTACTCCAATGGCCATTGGAGGGAATGCCCGCCTGCCAATGTCAAGGCAAACCCCCTCAGGTGGGTCCTACCCTGACCTTTCACCTTGCTTCATTGAGCTTCTGCAAATATATCTCTAATGAGACAGAGAGGGGTATTTTTTATATACTTATTAACCCTTAATAGGGAACACATGGGATGGGCGGCAGCATTGTAACATAGCTGTGTGATACAAAAAGTGAATACAAATACAAAAAACAAATCCTGCGCTCACTCCCATCCCACTCCCATCACTAAGGGTTGGTTAATGTTTGGTTTCAATACATAGATGATATTTTCTTTTTTTGGACAGGGAATGTTGAAGAACTGCTGCTTTTTTAAAAAAAAGGTTAGATTTAAGCCTGGTTACCATTTCATTTACACTTAAGTTTGATCCTTCTAAGATACACTTCTTGGATGTCATGATGTCATGATGTCATGGTTTGACCTATTACAAAAACCTACTGACCGTACATCATATTTGCATGCTAGCTCTTTCCATACGTCACACTTTATCAGACATTTGCCTTATGGGCAGGGCCGGACTGGGAAAAAAATTCTGCCTGGGCATTTTTTTATCACAGCGGCCCACTAAGAAGGTGGCGGGGCAGAGAGGGCGTGTTTTGTCATCATTAATGACAAACACGCCCCCTCTCAAAGTGAGCATGTTGGTTCAATGCTCTTCCAGGGCAGACCATGCACAGAGCTCTGCTGAAGAGCTCTAGCATGAGAATAAAGCCCTGTATTTGTTCTGCACAGCGCAAGCAAATTTAATAACATGCTTGAACTGTGTTTCCTTGCAACTTGTCTCTGGTGTCTCTATAAATGGATACCAGGAGACAAAAAATGCCAGGAAAGAGTATTGTGCATATGTTTGGAGCCTGCTTGTGGTATTACGTGTGTGTAGAGTGAGCTGATTGTGGTGTGGTATTGTGTAATAAGGTCGGTTTTAGTTGTGGTGTTCGTGGTGTAATGTAATGCATATGTGGTTAGGGGCTGTAGAGAATGTGTGTATAGGGGATGTAGCAAGTGTGTGCATACAGGCTATAGTGTGTGTGTGTGTGTGTGTGCATAGGTGATGTAGTGTTTTTAGAAAGTGTGTGCTTAGGGGTGTAGTATGTGTCTGCTTACAAGGAATCTAGTGTGTGTATAGGGGATCCAGAGAGTTTAGTGTGTGTATATTTATATATATATACACAGTGGCGTACTGTAACGAAAATATACCCCAACACGCAGGATTCAACTCAACAAAAGACAACACAGAGGGAAGATACGTCTACCGGACCTTAGAATGGCCGGACTCGACGTATATGAGAGGAGTACAGAGTCAGGAGCGTTCCGAGGTCTAGGGCACAAAGAGACAGCGTAAACTAGGACTAGCCGGGGTCTGGTACACAGAAAACAGCAAGCCGGCAAACAAAACAGATAAGGATAAAGAGATAACGTAGTCAGAAACAAAGCCAAGGTCAATACCAAGGAACACAACTGAACACAACAAGCGCTAAAGGGAACTGAAACAGAAACCACGATAGGGCAAGGGACTAAGGGAAAAGGGTAAGTTTAAATAGCTTGTAAACTAATGTGATTGGCTCCTGTCATATCCACACACCCAAAAGGTAAGTGTATGGGGAGTGTGGCATGACAGGGGCCAATGGGAGCCTTTTGGAAATTTAGGCTCCCACTGTCTCTTTAAGAGCGCGCCCGAGACTCGCGGAGCGCTCTTAGATTCAGACGGGACACATGACCGCTTCTCGCGGTCACTGCCCGCCTTCCTATTGAAGCCGTCGGATGAGCCGCGCGCGGCTCGTGCAGCAGCAGGACCGCGCGTGGCTCGAAGAGAGGACCGCGGCCGGCCCCTGGATAAGGTAAGTAACGCTACAGTACCCCCCCCGAGGACACGCCCTCTGGGCGGGCAGGGCCAGGCCTGGCAGGAAAACAAGAATGGAATGAACGTACAAGGCGGGGAGCGTGAACAGCATCAGCTGAAATCCAACTGCGCTCCTCAGGCCCATAACCCTTCCAATGTACCAAGTACTGAAGTCGACCCCTAAGGAAACGAGAGTCAAGAACAGCAGACACTTCCAATTCCTCATGACCCTCCACAGAGACAGGAGAGGGAGGAGGAGTATGCCGGGTATAGCGGTTGCGCACGTAAGGCTTCAATAATGAGGTGTGAAAGACATTAGGAATACGCAGATTCTTAGGCAGACCCAAGGCATACGAAACAGGATTAACCTTATGTAGAATACGATAAGGACCAATGAAGCGGAGGGCCAATTTCATAGAAGGCACCCGGAGGCGTATATTCCGCGTGGAAAGCAAAACCCTGTCCCCCACAACATAAGAAGGAGCTGCTCTGCGATGCTTGTCAGCCTGAGCCTTCTGGCGGGCAGCGGAATCCACCAAAGAATGCTGAACCTGCCCCAAGTATTACGCAAACCAGCCAAATGCTCATCCAGAACTGGCATGCCCTGTGAGGAGAACGCAGCCGGAAGAACAACGGGATCCTGGCCATAGACAACGTAAAAAGGGCTTCTGCCGGAAGAATCATGAGTGGCGTTATTCCGAGCAAATTCAGCCCAAGGAAGCAGGTCAAACCAATTGTCCTGATGGTGAGACACAAAACAATAAAGGTACTGCTCCAGAGACTGGTTGGCACGTTCAGCAGCTCCATTAGACTGGGGATGGTAAGCGGAAGAAAATGAGAGAGAAATACCCATTTCCGAACAAAAGGCTTTCCAGAACTTGGAAATAAATTGGCTACCCCTGTCGGACACAATAGATACGGGAATACCATGTAACCAAAATACTTCTCTAGCGAAGATAAGAGCCAGTTCCTTGGATGTGGGCAACTTGTGAAGAGACACAAAGTGAGCCATTTTGGAAAACTGATCTACTATCATCAGGATGACTGTGTTACCCTTCGAAGGGGGTAATTCAACAATAAAATCCATTGACAGGTTAGACCAAGGTCTCTCGGGAACGAGTAATGGATGCACAGCCCACAAGGAACTCTACGAGAAGATTTCATACAGGCACAAGTAGTACAAGCATCTATATAGTCAGTGACATCCTTGCGTAAGGAATCCCACCAAAAATACCGAGAAACAGCTGACACCGTTTTGGAAATACCAGGATGTCCAGCAGTCTTAGTGTCATGATACAATGACAGAATATCCCGTCTCTGGGGAACATCAACGAACAGTTTATCATTAGGCCTCTCGCTAGGTGCCATGCTTTGTTTCGCTTGTATGGCCTGCAAGAGGGACGAGGAAATAGACAAAATAGTAGTAGCTATTATCCTGTCTGGGGGAATGACAGGAGTAACATCAATCTCCTGTTTTGTCAGCAGTTTCGAACTGTCTGGACAGAGCGTCTGCTTTAGTGTTGCGATCACCTGGCCTATAGGTGATAATATAATTGAGATGAGACAAAAACAGTGACCACCTAGCCTGCCTAGAAGACAATCTTTTAGCCTTGCTAAGGTAGGATAGGTTCTTGTGATCCGTAAATATGAGGATGGGATCCTTAGTGCCTTCTAACAAATGTCTCCATTCTTTAAGTGCTAAAATAATAGCAAGGAGTTCGTGATTACCCACATCATAATTCTTCTCTGCTTTGGACATTTGTTTAGAAAAGAAGCCACAAGGATGCAATGGCTTTTCAGGCGACTCTCTTTGGGATAAGACAGCACCTACCCCGATATCGGAAGCATCAACTTCAAGAATATAGGGCAGTGAGGGGACAGGATGCTGTAAAATAGGTGCAGAGGCGAACGTAGTCTTAAGAAATTCAAAAGTCTGAAGTGCCTCGGTAGACCAGACACGAGTATTGCCATCCTTTTTTGTCATACGGGTGATAGGCACTACAATAGAGGAAAAACCTTTAATAAAGCGCCTATAATAGTTAGAGAATCCAAGAAAACGCTGAATGGCTTTCAAACCTTGTGGTAGAGGCCATTCTATGACAGCAGAAAGCTTCTGGGGATCCATACGAAAACCTTTAGCAGAAATCAAATACCCCAAAAACTGGACATCGGATTGGTCAAATAGACATTTTTCCAGTTTACAATAAAGACCATTAGCAAGAAGGGTCTTTAGAACTGTTGTAACATGTCTGTGATGAGTATGTAAATCTGTAGAGTATATTAATATGTCGTCCAAGTACACGATTACAAATGTGTGAATAAAGTCTCTTAGGACGTCATTAATAAATTCTTGAAATACTGCTGGAGCATTACATAGACCAAATGGCATAACAGTATACTCGTAATGGCCAGATCTATTGTTGCATGACGTCTTCCATTCGTGGTCTTTCTTAATATGTATTAAATTGTATGTACCTCTAAGATCCAATTTGGTAAATACAGTAGCATGTTTGAGCCTGTCAAACAATTCTGTGATTAAAGGTATAGGGTATGCATTTTTGATAGTGATTTTATTTAGGCCTCTATAATCGATACACGGTCTTAAATCACCTTCTTTCTTTGATACAAAGAAGGACCCCGCTCCAGCCTGAGAAGAGGATCTCCTAATAAACCCCTTTTCTAGTGATTCCTTAATATATTCCTCCATGACACGGTTTTCTTGAACAGATAATGGGTACACCCTGCCCTTTGGGGGTATAGTGCCAGGCAATAAATCAATAGCACAATCGTAGGGTCTGTGAGGCAGTAATTTGTCAGCCTCCCTTTTATCTAAGACAGTCTTGAGAAATAAGTACTGAGGGGGTATAACCGTAGACAAAGGAGGAGTGGTAGGAACATTAATAGAATTCAAAAGGGGTGACTTCAATAGTACAAGACTCGTGACAAGCTTCGCTCCATGATTTTATTTGCCCTGACTCCCAATCGAAAATGGGATTGTGAGTACGTAACCATGGGTACCCTAACACGATGTGAGAAGAGGGAGATGTGATGACCTGGAACCGAATGGTTTCAAAGTGCAAAACCCCTGTATACATGTGTAACGGTACCGTTTCATGAGTAACAACTGGAGAACTTAGTGGTCTACTATCTATGGCCTCAACGGCCAAGGGTATCTCCTTCTCTCTGATGGGAATGTTGTTTTTCTTAACAAACCCCGAGTCCATGAAATTATCAGCTGCCCCAGAGTCAACTAATGCTTGTATGTGTTCAGCTATGCAACTCTCTCCCATATATAAAGAAACAGGGAGAAGCAAACGGTTAGGAGGCATAGATATCACACCCAAGGCCATTCCCCTATAAGGTCTTAGGTGTGAGTTTCCAGGAAGCACGGGGCATTCTTTTATCAAATGGTCTCTCCCACAACAGTATAGGCAGAGTCCTTCCTTTCTCCTATGCAATTTTTCAGTATCAGAGAGTTTGGCAACCCCTAATTGCATGGGTTCCTCCTCTGATACTTTGACAATCTCAGGTTTATCAACTCTGGGGTTAATAGGTGTAACCAAATGTCTATTCCTGTTTTTAGTATAGAGCCTGTCACGAATCCTATTATCTATATCAATGAGGTAGTCAATAAGGTCCTCTAATGCAATTGGAAGCTCCCTAGCTGCTACCTCATCCAATATAGTGTCCGATAAACCTTCCATGAATGCAGTAGTTAGCCCATTGTTGGTCCAATCTACCTGTGAAGCAAGGGTACGAAACTGAATGGCATAGTCAGCAACAGACCTAGAACCCTGTTTAATTCTCATTAATGTTCTAGCGGCATTCTTTGACCTTTTAGTTGTGTCAAAAGTTCTACGAAAAGCCGTAAGGAAACTATTGAAATTATGCACCATAGGTCCATTAGCCTCCCAAATAGGATTTGCCCACTCAAGTGCTTTATCGGTAAGTTGGTGCATAAGGAACCCCACTTTAGACCTATCTGTGTGAAAGGAATGTGGATACATCTCAAAATGGAATTCTATTTGATTAATGAAACCTCTGCATGTCTTAGATTCCCCTCCATACCTAGGAGGAGGTGTTAAATGAGCCGAAGTATTAGGCAAAGTAGATACTTCAGGAGGAAGGGGTGTAGGAGGGTTAGGTGTGGTTGCTGGAATAGTTCTAGATAAGAACGTATGGACAGCCTGGGCTATCTGATCCATACGGTGATCCTGCTCTACAAATATAGCCTCATGAGAAGCCATCTGCTGAGCTAAATCTGCGGGGTCCATGGCCCTATCGTAATGTAACGAAAATATACCCCAACACGCAAGATTCAACTCAACAAAAGACAACACAGAGGGGAGATACGTCTACCGGACCTTAGAATAGCCGGACTCGACGTATATGAGAGGAGTACAGAGTCAGGAGCGTTCCGAGGTCTAGGGCACAAAGAGACAGCGTAAACTAGGACTAGCCGGGGTCTGGTACACAGAAAACAGCAAGCTGGCAAACAAAACAGATAAGGATAAAGAGATAACGTAGTCAGAAACAAAGCCAAGGTCAATACGAAGGAACACAACTGAACACAACAAGCGCTAAAGGGAACTGAAACAGAAACCACGATAGGGCAAGGGACTAAGGGAAAAAGGTAAGTTTAAATAGCTTCTAAACTAATGTGATTGGCTCCTGTCATATCCACACCCCCAAAAGGTAAGTGTATGGGGAGTGTGGCATGACAGGGGCCAATGGGAGCCTTTTGGCAATTTAGGCTCCCACTGTCTCTTTAACCCCTTAAGGACACATGACATGTGTGACATGTCATGATTCCCTTTTATTCCAGAAGTTTGGTCCTTAAGGGGTTAAGAGTGCGCCTGTGACTCGCGGGGCGCTCTTAGATTCAGGCGGGACACGTGACCGCTTCTCGCGGTCACTGCCCGCCTTCCTATTGAAGCCGTCGGATGAGCCGCGTGCGGCTCGTGCAGCAGCAGGACCGCGCGCGGCTCGTGCAGCAGCAGGACCGCGCGTGGCTCGTGCAGCAGCAGGACCGCGCGCGGCTCGAAGAGAGGACCGCGGCCGGCCCCTGGATAAGGTAAGTAACGCTACACGTACATACCGAGGTCGCAGGGGTCACGGCATGTACGCCACTGTGGCCAGCCTCTTCTCCTGGGGGGCCCAGGAGCCGGCCACCTCAGTCTCCCCCGAGGCTGGCCCTGGTGTCACACGGCGGATGGGCTGGCGGGCGCGCAAGGAAGCAGTCTCCCCTGAGTGCTTCCTCTTCAGCTCCCTCACGCACTGCACTGATACCGGAGCCAGAACATGACATCATATTCCGGCTCTGGCATCAGTACGCGGCGAGCGAGGGAGCTGAAGAGGAAGCACTCAGGGGAGAGTGCTTCCTCGCGCGCCCGCCAGCCTGCCCGCCGGGTGATACCACTGGACCCCAGGGAATACCCTCAGCTCTCCCAAAGGTGCCCACCGCCATGTGTTGCGGCCCCAGCCCGGCGCAGAGTAAGCGTGCGGGGGTGGGACCCACGGATCAGTTTTCGCACCGGGGGCCCCATGGGTTGTGTGTACGCCACTGTGTATATATGAGTCTAGTGTGTGTTTGAAGGACCCAGAATGTGTATAGGAGTTCTAGTGAGTGTGTGTGAGAACCCCCCCTCACACACACAGCCCCATCACACACACAGAACCCCCCCAACACACTGCACCACACACATACACAATCCTTCCAAACACATACAATAGGGGTTCTGTGTGTGTGTGAGGGGGCTCTGTGTGTGGTGTGTGTGAGGGGGTTCTGTGTGTGATGTGTGTGAGGGGGTTCTGTGTGTGATGTGTGTGAGGGGGCTCTGTGTGTGATGTGTATGAGGGGGCTCTGTGTGTGATGTGTGTGAGCGGGCTCTGTGTGATGTGTGTGAGGGGGTTGTGTGTGATGTGTGTGAGCGGGCTGTGTGTTTGAGAGTGCTGTGTATAAATGTTAGAATGGATTGTGTGTGTGTGTGTGTGTGTGTGTGGGGTGTAAATAAACAAATAAAAAAATAAGCAGGCATTATATGCCCCCCCTCCCTTCTTACCTTTAGCCTGGGAGGGGGGTGTCAGGATAGGCACAGGGATCCAACACGCAGAGTACAAACAGGTAATAGGTACGTATACCGGACCTTAGAATGGCCGGACTAACGTAGGTGTAAGTAAAGAATGGTCTAGAGACAAGCCGAGGTCGATGGAACGAGAGAGCAGGTAAGCGAGAGACAAGCCGAGTCAAGGGTAATAGAGGTAAGCGAAGTATAACAAACAAGCCGGGTCAAAACCAAAGAGACAGAATATATAACAAGAGCACTGAGTGACTAGACAAGCTAGAACCACGACAGGGCAATGAACAAATGTAGAAAGCCCTACTTTATACTCTGGTTCCAGATAGGTAAGCACGCCCCCGACAAGTCCTCATTCGTGCTCGGGACTTGATTGACAGGTCGGGACGGGTTGTCGTCATGACGTCGGCTGCTGAGCGCCGCGTCATAAAAGGAAGTGGATCCCTCGCGGCCGGCGTGTAAACGACCGAGGGAACCGCGAGGAACGAGTGATTCAGCCCTTTTGGGAGGAAGAACGTCCAAGTGTCTCACCTCCTCAGAGGTAGAGACAACAGGTACCCTGACAGTACCCCCCCTCTCAGAAACGCCCACCGGGCGGAAGGAACCGGGATGGGATGGAAAACGGGAGTGAAAAGCCCTGCGGAGGCGAGGCGCATGCACATCCTCCTGAGGTACCCAAGACCTCTCCTCAGGTCCATATCCTTTCCAATCAACCAGATATTGTAACTTCCCCCTAGAGATTCGAGAATCGATGATGGAGTTGACTTCATATTCCTCCTGTCCCTCAACCTGAACAGGACGAGGGGAGGATACAGTGGGGGAAAACTTGTTACAAACTAGAGGTTTCAACAAGGAAACATGAAAGGAGTTCATAGAAGGAACCTTTAAGCGAATGTTTTTGGTACTCAACCATACTCTATCACCTGGAACAAAGACTGGAGCCGCCCTTCTATGCTTATCAGCGTGTTTCTTGAACAACATAGAGTTATGCAGAAGAATTTGTCGAGTCTGATCCCACAACTTCCTCAAATTGGCAACATGAACATCAACCGACGGTACCCCTTGGGAAGGAGAAACCGAGGGAAGAATGGAAGGATGAAAGCCATAATTCATGAAAAAGGGGCTAGAACGAGTAGAATCACAAACGAGATTGTTGTGTGCAAACTCCGCCCAAGGAATCAGACCAACCCAATCGTCCTGGTGTTCGGAAACAAAACAACGCAAATATTGTTCAATCTTTTGGTTGGTGCGTTCAGCAGCTCCGTTAGACTGAGGATGATAGGCAGAAGAGAAATTCAATTTGATACCCATTTGAGAACAGAATGATTTCCAAAAACGGGAAACAAATTGGGAACCTCTATCGGAAACAATTTCGGAAGGTATCCCATGTAAACGAAAAATCTCTCTTGCGAATATCTCAGCCAATTCAGGAGAAGATGGAAGTTTAGGTAAGGGCACGAAATGTGCCATCTTAGTAAACCTGTCAACCACCGTGAGAATCACAGTCTGTTTTTTAGAAGCAGGTAAATCGACAATGAAGTCCATGGCCAAACAGGTCCATGGTTTCTCAGGGATCTCCAAGGGATGCAAAACCCCACATGGAAGTGTCTGAGGTCGTTTAGTCTTCATACAGACCTCACATGCTTCAACAAAATCCCCAATATCTTTACGTAATGAAGGCCACCAGAAGTCTTTAGATATTAGGGAACACGTCTTGCGAATGCCAGGATGCCCAGCCACCTTACTGTTGTGAAAGCATTCTAATAGTTCCCGTTGTAGCTCAGGAGGAACAAAATACCGTGCCCCGGGGCCCTGTCTAGGAGCCAGATGTTGTAACTTCATGATCTCGGCAAGCAACGGAGAATGAATCCTGAGACTCGTGTTGGCGATAATATTACACTTGGGAACTATAGAAGACAAAACCGTCTCAGATATAGTAGAAGGCTCATGTTGGCGAGACAAAGCATCGGCCTTAGAATTCTTAGAACCAGGTCTATAAGTGAGCACGTAATTGAAATGAGTGAGGAACAAGGACCAACGAGCTTGCCTGGCGGACAAGCGTTTAGCCTCCCCAATATAGGACAAGTTCTTGTGATCCGTCAAAATAGTAACAGGATGTAAAGTCCCTTCCAATAAATGTCTCCACTCCTTCAAAGCCATGATAACAGCTAGTAGTTCCCTGTCACCGATGTCATATCTGCTTTCAGGCCCAGACAATTTCTTGGAAACAAAACCACATGGATGTAACGGTTTATCCACACCTAACCTTTGAGACAAGATAGCACCTATACCTGTCTCTGAGGCGTCTACCTCGAGTAGAAAAGGCAAAGTCGTATCGGGGTGAACTAAAATTGGCGCAGAAGCAAAAAGTTCCTTGAGTGTCTTGAAAGCAACGAGAGCTTCAGTAGACCAATTCTTAGTGTCAGCCCCCTGTTTGGTCATATTAGTAATAGGAGCAATAATAGAAGAGTACCTTTTAATGAAGCGCCTATAATAATTGGAGAATCCAATAAACCTCTGAATGGCCTTGAGACCCCTGGGTAATGGCCAATCTAAAATAGATTGGAGTTTATCCGGATCCATCTTAAAGCCTTCCCCAGAAATCACGTAACCAAGAAAGTTTATCTGAGATTGGTCAAAACTACATTTCTCCAATTTGCAGTACAACCCATGTTGTAGGAGTTTGCGCAATACCCTTCTGATTGTCTGTGGTGGGTCTCAATTTCTCTAGAGTGTATTAGTATATCATCCAAATATACAATAACACAATCATGTTGAAATTCCCTAAGAACTTCATTGATCAGATCCTGAAATACTGCCGGTGCATTACAAAGCCCAAAGGGCATTACCGTGTACTCATAATGCCCATAACGGGTATTGAACGCTGTTTTCCACTCGTCTCCCTGCTGAATTCTCACCAAGTTATACGCCCCTCTGAGATGTAACTTGGTGAAAATCTTGGAACCCTTTAAACGATCAAAGAGCTCAGTAATCAAAGGAATCGGGTATGCATTTCTAATAGTTATTTTATTCAAGCCTCGATAATCAATGCAAGGTCTTAACGTGCCATCCTTCTTATTCACAAAAAAAAAACCTGCCCCAGCAGGGGAGGAGGATCTCCTAATGAATCCTTTGTCTAGGTTCTCACGGATATACTCCTCTAAGACTAAGTTCTCTTTAGTGGATAAAGGATATACATTGCCCCTCGGAGGCATAGTACCAGGTAGAAGGTTAATCTTACAATCAAAGGACCTGTGTGGAGGCAAAGTATCAGCATTCTTCTTGTCAAAAACTGCCCTTAAATCCAGGTACAAGGGCGGTATTTGCATATCTGTAGACTGGGTAGAAATAACCGGTGTATTAACTACGCAAAGTGGTGAGACTTTCTGTAAACACCTGCTCTGGCAACCCTGACCCCATGAAGTTATCTCCCCTAGTTCCCAATCAATAATAGGGTTATGTTTCTTTAACCATGGATACCCCAGGACTATAGGAACAGAAGGAGACGAGATAAGCATAAGAGATATAACCTCCTCGTGTAAGATACCAACAGTCAAGTTAACAGGTATGGTCTCACGAGAAATAACAGGTTCAGATAATGGTCTACCATCAATAGCCTCAACGGCCAGAGGAGTATCCCTTAGCTGGGATGGGATAGAGTGTTTAGTAACAAAAACTTGGTCGATAAAGCTCTCAGCAGCTCCGGAATCTATCAATGCCATAGTTTTTAGTACTCCCTTCTCCCAAGCTAAAGAAACAGGTAGCAAAAGTCTGTGCTCTTTATAATTGTGTATAGAGGACAAAATAGAAACACCCAAGGCCTGTCCCCTAGAGAAACTTAGGTGCGAGCGTTTCCCGGGCGATTAGGACAATTTAGGCGTAGATGCCCTCTTACTCCACAATACATACACAACCCCTCCCTTCTCCTGTACTGTCTCTCCTCTTCTGAGAGGCGAGTATTGCCTATCTGCATAGGTTCTGAAAAGACTGGAATTGTGGATTGAGAATTTTGAAATAAGGGAGCAAGTTTAAAGGAAGATCTACGAGTACTATCTCGAGTGTTCTGTCTCTCTCTTAAACGTTCATCAATACGAGAAATTAAAGAAATTAAATCCTCTAAATTTTCAGGGAGCTCTCTAGTAGCAACCTCGTCTAGAATTACATCTGATAACCCGTTTAAAAATACGTCTATATAAGCCTGTTCATTCCACTTAACTTCTGCCACCAATGACCTGAACTCTAGTGCATAATCCACAAGGGTTCGGTTATCTTGTCTAAGGCGCAACAGTAATCTAGCTGCATTGACCCTTCTACCCGGAGGGTCAAAAGTTCTTCTAAAGGCAGCGACAAAAGCATTATAATTATAGACTAACGGGTTATCATTCTCCCACAGAGGATTGGCCCATCTCAGAGCTTTATCAATGAGTAGAGTGATAATGAATCCAACCTTCGCCCTATCTGTAGGGTAGGAGCGAGGTTGTAATTCAAAATGAATACCAATTTGGTTTAAGAAACCACGACACCTCTCCGGAGAACCCCCATAACGTACAGGAGGGGTAATACGGGAAGAAGCACCTACAGTGGCTACTTCTAGACCTGAACTTACAGGAGAGATGGACGTAGCTCGCATCTCCTCTGGTGGATTACTAGAACGAGATAATAAGGCCTGCAGCGCTAGAGCCATCTGGTCCATTCTGTGATCCATGGCGTCAAACCTAGAGTCGGAAGAACCAACCTGAGTGTTTGTACCAGCAGGATCCATGGCCCTGTCGTAATGTCAGGATAGGCACAGGGATCCAACACGCAGAGTACAAACAGGTAATAGGTACGTATACCGGGCCTTAGAATGGCCGGACTGACGTAGGTGTAAGTAAAGAATGGTCTAGAGACAAGCCGAGGTCGATGGAACGAGAGAGCAGGTAAGCGAGAGACAAGCCGAGTCAAGGGTAATAGAGGTAAGCGAAGTATAACAAACAAGCCGGGTCAAAACCAAAGAGACAGAATATATAACAAGAGCACTGAGTGACTAGACAAGCTAGAACCACGACAGGGCAATGAACAAATGTAGAAAGCCCTACTTTATACCCTGGTTCCAGATAGGTAAGCACGCCCCCGACGAGTCCTCATTCGTGCTCGGGACTTGATTGACAGGTCGGGACGGGTTGTCGTCATGACGTCGGCTGCTGAGCGCCGCGTCATAAAAGGAAGTGGATCCCTCGCGGCCGGCGTGTAAACGACCGAGGGAACCGCGAGGAACGAGTGATTCAGCCCTTTTGGGAGGAAGAATGTCCAAGTGTCTCACCTCCTCAGAGGTAGAGACAACAGGTACCCTGACAGGGGGGGGGGGGGCGGCACTCGCAGTTGCACACCATCCCTGGTGGTCCTAGTGGTTAGTGAACTCTAGCCTGCGGCAACACTCCGGACCCTGCGAGAGGAACCCGGCGGAGCTGCAAGATAGAGCTCCGTCGGGTCCTCCTCTCCCTCCCCAGCCGCAGGTCTATTCAAGTGGGCCAGTGAGGGAGATATTTGATCTCCTCACCGGCCCGTCATTGCAAACAGCGGGGCCAGCGCTAGGATAGTGCCGGCCCTGCATAGACCGGCAGAGGATGTCCTGTAACCTCCCCTGCCGGCCTCGGCCCATAGCCACCGCGGGACAGTTCGTTAGGACACGACGGATAGTATCGAATGAGGGTGGTTTTGACAAGAGGTATGAGCTTTTTCCTCTAGGGGAAATGGGACTGAGACATTGGTGGAATGTAAGAACAGGGTCAAGTTGTTATCCAGAGAACAACTGTTGCAAAAGAGACCAAGGGATAAGAATACCAGTATTCCGTGTGTAACTACTTACTCGACACAATCACAAGAAACCAGACACATTGTAAATATGCATTGGAAAGTTTTGCAGTCTGATCCAAGGTTCCGATTATGTTTTAATGAAAAAACTTTATTTTCATTAAGGGGTATAAGAATTTTCGGGATCGATTAATGCGGAATGTGGATTTGGAGGAATCAACTGTTAGAAAGGAAACATGGCTCAAGGCGACAGCGGGTATGTATCATTGTGGACACTGTATTAATTGTAGTGGGGTGATAACGGGGGACTTTTTTTGTACACCCTAGGACTGGTAAAAAATATCCAATCAGGGAATTCTACAATTGTCAAACGGATTTTGTGATGTATATGCTCAAGTACCCTTGTGGCCTGGCATACATGGGTGAGACCACAAGAAAATTCACAAACAGGATCAGGGAACATAAGAGCATTATTAGAACTAATAAAGTCCAATCCCCAGGGGCCTGACACTTTTTTAGAGAATAAACATACTTTTCCCAATTGAGATATATGGTTTTGCAATCTCTTAACCCCTTAAGGACCAAACTTCTGGAATACAAGGGAATCATGACATGTCAGACATGTCGTGTGTCCTTAAGGGGTTAAACCCATGGTGAGGGGTGGATCAAGGGAGATACTGTTGAAGTGACGTGAGTTACATTGGATAGATGAGCTTCAGACGTCATACACGAGAGGCCCCAATGAAGAGCGAGATCTCTCTCCATTTCTGTGTTAGGCTTTGCATAATGTGGTAATCTTCTCTGCCTTGTATAGTTTTTATCTTTATTGATTGATTTTATTTTCACATAATTCTTTTAGACTTCGATGTTGTAATATATGACTGCATATGATTTTGAATATACGGACATTTAGTGTTCCTGAAGAAGCTTTATGGAATTTGCATGGGATGCTTTGGATACAATACTTGGAAGCTCTTTCAAGTTTTCTATGATTTACTCGATAAAGCTACTTGGGCCAATGACGTGTGGAACATCATGATATGAGTTCACTATACAGCAATTTTGTGTGCTGGTTAAAAGTTGTTATTCTGGTCTGATTATTTATATTTGATAGTGTACATTATAGATGTTATGAGCATATCAATCGTTAGATTGGTAACAACAATTGTATGGAACGTATAGCTTGCAGCCCTAGGATATACAGTCATATTCAGTATATTCAAAAACCTTTGATTTGGGTATTATGATGTTGCGGCTCTATGAATGTTAATTTATGTATTTTACCCAGACTCTTGTGTATATAGAGGATAAGATGATTAATACTTTAGCTATTCACTTCATGGTGCATGATAGTGTTTTTTATGTGTATGGATATGTTTTGGGATCGATTACGGATTTGATGTCACTTCCGGTTTCGGGCCTGCTGAATTACTGATGGCCATCAGCTGTATGGGAGCTATATAAAGGGATTGTGATAAGTTATGATACAAACACCCTTAAAAAAGGCAGCCAGTAGGTGCCAAAACGTTGGGGCTATTGGGGACTCGTGTTTCAGCCACTATAGGCTTGTGAGAATTGTAGTAATTATTATTGTTTATTTAATTATGCCTTTACATTGTCACTTTGTATTTTTGCTTTATTCTTATTGTACCAAATGTTGGTCTAATAAAGTATTTGCATAACTTATCTAGTGTTTCTAGTGTGCATTCTCTTTTGTGATATATTATCATTGCCCTGGCATATTATCAGATTATATTTCAGTCAGTGTATATTATCATTGTTTTGGCAAATTATCAGTGTCAGTGTATATTGTCATTGTTATGGTATATTGCCAGTGTTATAGCATATCAGTTAGTGTATATTTCAGTCAGTGTATATTATCAGGAAAAGGCAGGAATTTTAAATAACTATTTCTCCTCTGTATATATTAAGGAAGAACCCATGGCCAGGGCCGGTGCAAGGATTTTTGCAGCCCTAGGCACAGTGCCTGTAGGCAAAAGCCTACAGGCACAGGCTATAGACACCAGAATCACTACATTATGCTGTAGTGCTTCTGGTGACTATAGTATCCATTTAATGTGAGGTAAATTAGAGATTAGTGCCACTGATAATATATTGGATTGCCTACTTACCACCAGATGAGGACAAGAGGCTGATGATGGGCTCAGTCTGGCTCCACAGGTCTGGTGTAGAAGAGGCTCTCTGGAGACTGTTTTTAACAGTGCTCACAACAATTAACGAACAGGAAGCAGCTCCATTTTTTAGGGCCCCTTACACAGCTCAAGGTCTGGGCCCCCAGGGGGCATACGCCTACAATGCCCACCCATAAATCCACCTACATGGCCCATCCATGAGTAAGGGATGTAGTGTGTTTATAGGGGATGTAGTGTGTGTTTGCGTGTAAGGAATGCATTGTATGTTTCTCTGTGTGCAAGGTTTGTTTCTGTGTATGTAATTGAATGCAGTGTGTGTCTGTAAGGGGTGCATTAATTATGTAAGAGAACGTAAGGGATGCATTGTGTGTTTCGGGTGTGTCTGTGTGTGAGTAGGAATGCATTGTATGTTTCTGTGTGTGTGTGGGGGGGATGCATTGTGTATGTGTGTAGTGTAAAAGAAAGGGTTTGTGGGGTAGGATAGGGACTGAGAGGGGAACAGCTCTTTATTTTTTTTTTTTAAAATTCATAGTGCTCTCCCCTCCGGTCAATTATTGATTTCCCCTTCCCTTCTGTCCCTCCGTGTTCTCCCCTTCTGTCACTTAGTGCTCTCCCTCGGCCCCCTGTCCCTCTGCAGTCCCCCCTTGGTGGTCTTCTCACTCCCCCCTCCCCCTCTTAGTGGTCCTCCCTCTCCCAAACCCCTTAGTAGACCTTCCCCTACTCCCCCCACCCCCTTAGTGGTAATCTCCCCACCCTTAGTGGTCCTTACCCTCCTCCCCTCTCCTTAGTAGTCCTCCCTCCCTTAGTGGTCCTCCCTCTCCCAAACCCCTTAGTAGACCTTCCCCTACTCCCCCCACCCCCTTAGTGGTAAATCTCCCCACCCTTAGTGGTCCTTACCCTCCTCCCCGCTCCTTAGTAGTCCTCCCTCCCTTAGTGGTCCTCCCTCTCCCAAACCCCTAGTGGACCTCCCCTCCTCCTCCCTCAGTGGTCCTTACCTCCCCACCCCCGTTCCCCCTGTGTTCCTTCACCCCCTCCCCCAGTGGTCCTGACTCACCCCTCCCCTAGTGGTCCTTACCCTCCCCTAGTGGTTCTTACTTCCCCCTCCCATAGTGGTCCTTATCCCCCCTCCCTCCCCTAGTGGTCCTTATACCCCCCTCCCTCCCATAGTGGTCCTTATACCCCCCTCCCTCCCATAGTGGTCCTTATACCCCCCTCCCTCCCATAGTGGTCCTTATACCCCCTCCCTCCCATAGTGGTCCTTATCCCCCCCTCCCTCCCCTAGTGGTCCTTATCCCCCCTCCCTCCCATAGTGGTCCTTATCCCCCCTCCCTCTCCTAGTGGTCCTTATCCCCCCTCCCTCCCATAGTGGTCCTTATCCCCCCTCCCTCCCCTAGTGGTCCTTATCCCCCCTCCCCTAGTGGTCCTTATCCCCCCTCCCTCCCCTTGTGGTCCTTATGCCCCCCTCCCTCCCCTAGTGGTCCTTATCCCCCCTCCCTCCCCTAGTGGTCCTTATCCCCCCTCCCCTAGTGGTCCTTATCCCCCCTCCCTCCCATAGTGGTCCTTATACCCCCCTCCCTCCCATAGTGGTCCTTATCCCCCCTCCCTCCCCTAGTGGTCCTTATCCCCCCCTCCCTCCCATAGTGGTCCTTATCCCCCCCTCCCTCCCATAGTGGTCCTTATACCCCCCTCCCTCCCATAGTGGTCCTTATCCCCCTCCCCCTCCCCTAGTGGTTCTTATCCCCCCCCTCCCCTAGTGGTCCTTACCCTCCCCTCCTGCCCATGTAGCGTGGCTGGGCGGCGCGGAACACGGGACAGGAACCTCTGTTTCCTGTACCCGGCCGCCGGCGGAATGACAGGAAGTGCTCACTCAGTGAGCACTTCCTGTCATTCCGCCGGCGGCCGGGTACAGGAAACAGAGGTTCCTGTCCCGCGCTGCCCGGCCACGCTACATGGAGAGACCGGCAGGAGGGAGCGCTCTGCGCTTCCCTCCTGCCGGTCACTCAAACCCGGCCGCCCTCCATGCAGCAGTGCTGCGCCGCCTGCTAAGTTGTGCCCTAGGCGGCTGCCTAGGTCGCCTTACAGGTGGCGCCGGCCCTGCCCATGGCAATAGATGTGCAAATGATTGCTACTAAAAACTTGCAGAATAATTGTAATTGTAATTGTAATTGGTTAACTCAAGACAAGGTGCTGCAGCAACTAAAGAAAGTTAATATAAACAGAGCTCCAGGGCTTGACGGTATCCATCCACGTGTACTTAAGGAACTAAGTGTAGAAATAAGTGAACCTCTGTTTTTAATCTTTCAAAATTATTTTCTTTCAGGCAGTGTTCCGGAGGATTGGAGGAAGGCAGATGTGGTTCCTATATTCAAAAAGGGTTCAAAATCCTTGCCTGGAAATTATAGATCTGTGAGCTTAACTTCTGTGGCTGGTAAAATATTTGAAAGGTTATTAAGGGATAATATTCAAGAATTCCTTGAGAAGAACATGGTTATCAGCAAAAATCAGCACGGTTTTATGAAGAACAGGTTGTGTCAAACTAACTTGATTGCATTCTACGAAGAAGTAAGTAGAAGTATAGATCAGGGTGTTGCAGTGGATGTGATCTATTTGGATTTTGCCAACGCATTTGATACAGTTCCACACAGAAGATTAGTGTTCAAACTCAAGGAAATCGGTTTAGATGAAAATGCTTGTTCTTGGGTAGAACATTGGCTTAAAAACAGAATACAAAGAGTTGTCGTTAATGGTAAATTTTCAAGCTGGACAGAAGTGGCAAGTGGTGTCCCTCAGGGGTCTGATCTGGGACCCTTCTATTTAACATGTTTATGAATGATCTTGAAGACAGCATTGAAAGTCATGTTTCAGTGTTTGCAGATGACACAAAACTTTGTAAAATAATACAATGTGAGCAAGATATTACTTTGCTGCAGAGGGATTTAGATAGACTGGAGGACTGGGCACTCAAATGGCAGATGAAATCTAATGTTGAAAAATGCAAAGTTATGCACTTCGGCGTAAAGAATACACAAGCAACATATACCCTTAATGGAAGCGAATTAGGGATAACAACACATGAAAAGGACTTGGGAATTGTTATAGACAATAAACTATGCAACAATGTGCAATGTCAATCAGCAGTGGCCAAGGCCAGTAGGGTATTGTCATGCATGAAAAAGGGCATTCATTCTCGGGACGAGAATATCATTTTGCCTCTTTATAAATCACTGGTAAGACCACACATTGAATATGCTGTGCAATTTTGGGCACCTGTTCTAAAGAAGGATATTATGGCACTAGAAAAAGTGCAGAGGCGAGCTACAAAATTAATAAAAGGAATGGAACATATCAGCTATGAAGAAAGGTTAACAAATTTAAACCTATTTAGTTTAGAAAAACGTCGCCTGAGAGGGGATATGATAACATTATACAAATATATTCGGGGCCAATACACACCATTGTGTGGAAATCTATTCACAAACCGGACTTTACATAGGACACGAGGCCATGCGTTTAAACTGGAAGAAAGAAGATTTCGTGTAAGGCAAAGGAAAGTTTTTTTTTACTGTAAGAACAATCAGAATGTGGAATTCTCTGCCTGAAGAAGTGGTTTTTATCAGAGTCCATACAGATGTTCAAACAGCTAAAAGATGCATACTTGCAAAAACAGAAGATTCAAGGATAATCTTTCAATGTATGGTAATAACTGCTTGATCCAAGGATAAATCTGACTGCCATTCTGGGGTCAAGAAGGAATTTTTTTCCTAGCTTGTTGCAAAATTGTGCTTCAAACTGTTTGTTTTTTTTGCCTTCTTTTGGATCAATGAATGAAAAGAAATAGGAGTGGCCAATCGATAATGCGGACAGAGCAGGGGGTAACCCTAATAGTAAATTGGAACAAAAAAGAGAGAAATCTGTCCTATAGGATATAGATCGCAGTGTATGCAATAGGTAATGAACAGTTAAAATACCCTTTAATAGAGTGGGGTAAATACAGTGAAAACTAATATAACGAAAAAGGTAAAGAGGAAAGTGCAGAGACACACACGGAAAGGAAAAATTAGTGTGTCAAAAAACAACTAAATACTACGTGTAACTACTATAGGTGCCCTAATGTCATAAACTGGGCAAGTACTGTAAGTGCCGCAATTAATCTATATGCTGGTAATTAGTACCACAGCGGTAACTATGATCGGTATGGTGACAAGTAACCCAACAGTAGATGAGGCAGATAACAGTAAGGGATATCAAATATCACGGGGTAACGGTAGTAGTATACGTATAGTTTTAAGATAAAACAGTACCGATGTCCTACATAGAGTCAGTACGTCCCCAAAGATATCTCAATTGGAGAGTAGGAAAGCCATGTATTGACATGGAGAGTACCACCGACCAATCTTTAGCTCAAACCACCGGTCCCTAAATGGAACCATTTACTAGGGTATACAATCCTAGTGGGCAGTGTGAGAGAAGAGAGTAGTCGGGTATCGGTTTAGTGGAGGGGGTGAGCCGTATACCGACTAGAAGAATGTCAGATTACAGTGTGCCTCCCTCCGGGTTAAGCATACATACCCATAAAAATTATGGTCAATGAAGGAAAAGGTCGAGGTTATTCCCCATAGTTGCCGATGTTAGGCGAACTGTATGGGTAGATAAATTTTAATATCACAGGTTAGTCGTGTTTCTTAGACTAACTTGTTTTGACCTATGGTTGCCAGTGTCGGACAGACCAAGGTGGTGACCCGATAGTAAAATCGAGACAAGAAGTATCCTTACTCGACTACCTTACTATAGTTGGCTATCATTGCTGGTGTTTGGATATACAGTAGACGCTACCAAGTAGCCCTCTGTTAAGTGTATAAATGTCTGTATGATAAGCAGAATGTTTAAGTACAGGGAGGGTAGAATGGTGCCTTCGTGGGTACCAGGTATAGTAAAGTGGTAGGAGACAAGGAAGAGGGAAGGGTATGTAATAAATGTTTGCCCTAATAGTTCCTTTTCAAAGGTAAAGTTAATATTGTTGTAATAAAGTAGTATCCTGGTTGATACTAAAGGTTACTGTTCGTCCGGAGCTTAATTAGGCAACCCGTATGTGTGAGGTAGTAAACCGGGGTGCTGGATGATAATAACAAGTATCGCTCGAGTACAAGGTTTTGGTCAACCAAGAGATTTTCGTAATAATGTCCGAGGAGTCAGGGTAACCTTGAGGTGGTCTCAATATAGTCGGGACGGTTCATCAGTACAGTATTTCCACCTTTGTCAGCTGGTTTGATAATGATTTCTGTCTGTTTTTGGAGATCTTTAAGGGCCTGCCGTTCCATAAAGCTGAGGTTGCTACTACCGAAATTGTGGGTCGGAGCGGATTCAAGCTCTTTCAGTGACATCTGGACGAAAAGGTCTACATGTGGTGAGTCGGCAAAGTTTGGTGTGAAATAACTTGCTGATTTGAAACTCGTGAGGGGTCTCGAGAGATCACTTTCGACCAGGAGGGTGTCCAATGTTCTGGATAATTCGTAGTCCTCTACTGAGAGACCCATTTCGTTAGCCATCACTTGATCCTTTTTGGCGTGAAAGATGTTCAGGGCTAGTTTCCGTCCAAACAGATTAAGGTCCTTAGACCAGGTAAACTTATTGCAGGTAGGTGTGGGTACAAAGGATAGTCCCCGATTCAATAGGGATAGGTGGTGTTTGTTTAATGGAAAGTCTGATAAGTTGATGATTTTGTTAGAGGCTATTGTCTCTGGGTACGGTTCTGGTTCTTGTATCCCCAGCGATCCCTGTCTCTCAGGCGTCCCCGTTGCTGTCGCGGTTGATCCTGTTCTAAAAAAGAGTTTGAGGAGGGATTGGTAGAAGTCTGAGAGTTTGCAATATCAGTGGATACTGGGATATCCAGAAACGAAACTATCTTATCAGGGTTTTTGAGTATGCTTTTGTTACTGGTATTTGAAGAGGACCTAGGGTCCCTTGAGCGGTCACTGTTGCGATTAAAGGGTGATCTCCGTCTCCTTTGTGGAGGTTGATCCTGGTCGGACCAATCCGTCTCGCCTGAGGAGGAACCCTGATAGTTATTGCGCCTTCTAGAGTATTTGGTAGAAGGCCTGAAGATTGTGCCGTTTTTGAAATCCTTGAAGTCCCGCTGAAATTTATTGTGTTTTTTGATTTTTAGATGGTGTCTGAAATTATTGATGTTCTGTTGTAATTTATTTTCCATTGGTATGAAAAGAGCGTCAGTGTTGTGGTTTTTTTATTCCAACAATGTCATTTTTGAGTTTGGAGTTGATTATTTCAAAATTTGTAGATTCCAGTCTAACCAGAAAATCCATTAGTCTGGTCGAGCAGTCAAGCAGGATAGAGTTCCATTCGCTTAACTGCTCGTCCGTCTGGATTTTATCTGGTAGTAATATCTCTGGGCGAAGTCCTCTGGGAACCAATTTCTGTTCCAAATATTGCTTCAGACTGGTTAATTCCCAGAGGCTTCGAATTTGGTCCTGATATGTTTTTTGAATGTTAAAAAAGGCAGTATTAATGTCATCAGTGATTGCAGCATTAAGGTTGAGTGGATTCGTAGAAAAAACGTTAGTTATTTCGTCATGGCCTAGGTTATGGTCCCCTAGACGGTCCAGAAGGTCAGTCATTAAAAGATTTGTATTCGGGTGTTGCCGTACAGAGCTTAATATTTAATAACTGTTCTTGTGTTGGTACGATAACCCAATCTAGTTTAAAGAGGCCAATTGGTATTAAAACCTTGGAAAAAATGAATGAAAAGAAATAGGAGTGGCCAATCGATAATGCGGACAGAGCAGGGGGTAACCCTAATAGTAAATTGGAACAAAAAAGAGAGAAATCTGTCCTATAGGATATAGATCGCAGTGTATGCAATAGGTAATGAACAGTTAAAATACCCTTTAATAGAGTGGGGTAAATACAGTGAAAACTAATATAACGAAAAAGGTAAAGAGGAAAGTGCAGAGACACACACGGAAAGGAAAAATTAGTGTGTCAAAAAACAACTAAATACTATGTGTAACTACTATAGGTGCCCTAATGTCATAACCTGGGCAAGTACTGTAAGTGCCGCAATTAATCTATATGCTGGTAATTAGTACCACAGCGGTAACTATGATCGGTATGGTGACAAGTAACCCAACAGTAGATGAGGCAGATAACAGTAAGGGATATCAAATATCACGGGGTAACGGTAGTAGTATACGTATAGTTTTAAGATAAAACAGTACCGATGTCCTACATAGAGTCAGTACGTCCCCAAAGATATCTCAATTGGAGAGTAGGAAAGCCATGTATTGTATTACTACCAGATAAAATCCAGACGGACGAGCAGTTAAGCGAATGGAACTCTATCCTGCTTGACTGCTCGGCCAGACTAATGGATTTTCTGGTTAGACTGGAATCTACAAATTTTGAAATAATCAACTCCAAACTCAAAAATGACATTGTTGGAATAAAAAACTACAACACTGACGCTCTTTTCATACCAATGGAAAATAAATTACAACAGAACATCAATAATTTCAGACACCATCTAAAAATCAAAAAACACAATAAATTTCAGCGGGACTTCAAGGATTTCAAAAACGGCACAATCTTCAGGCCTTCTACCAAATACTCTAGAAGGCGCAATAACTATCAGGGTTCCTCCTCAGGCGAGACGGATTGGTCCGACCAGGATCAACCTCCACAAAGGAGACGGAGATCACCCTTTAATCGCAACAGTGACCGCTCAAGGGACCCTAGGTCCTCTTCAAATACCAGTAACAAAAGCATACTCAAAAACCCTGATAAGATAGTTTCGTTTCTGGATATCCCAGTATCCACTGATATTGCAAACTCTCAGACTTCTACCAATCCCTCCTCAAACTCTTTTTTAGAACAGGATCAACCGCGACAGCAACGGGGACGCCTGAGAGACAGGGATCGCTGGGGATACAAGAACCAGAACCGTACCCAGAGACAATAGCCTCTAACAAAATCATCAACTTATCAGACTTTCCATTAAACAAACACCACCTATCCCTATTGAATCGGGGACTATCCTTTGTACCCACACCTACCTGCAATAAGTTTACCTGGTCTAAGGACCTTAATCTGTTTGGACGGAAACTAGCCCTGAACATCTTTCACGCCAAAAAGGATCAAGTGATGGCTAACGAAATGGGTCTCTCAGTAGAGGACTACGAATTATCCAGAACATTGGACACCCTCCTGGTCGAAAGTGATCTCTCGAGACCCCTCACGAGTTTCAAATCAGCAAGTTATTTCACACCAAACTTTGCCGACCCACCACATGTAGACCTTTTCGTCCAGATGTCACTGAAAGAGCTTGAATCCGCTCCGACCCACAATTTCGGTAGTAGCAACCTCAGCTTTATGGAACGGCAGGCCCTTAAAGATCTCCAAAAACAGACAGAAATCATTATCAAACCAGCTGACAAAGGTGGAAATACTGTACTGATGAACCGTCCCGACTATATTGAGACCACCTCAAGGTTACCCTGACTCCTCGGACATTATTACGAAAATCTCTTGGTTGACCAAAACCTTGTACTCGAGCGATACTTGTTATTATCATCCAGCACCCCGGTTTACTACCTCACACATACGGGTTGCCTAATTAAGCTCCGGACGAACAGTAACCTTTAGTATCAACCAGGATACTACTTTATTACAACAATATTAACTTTACCTTTGAAAAGGAACTATTAGGGCAAACATTTATTACATACCCTTCCCTCTTCCTTGTCTCCTACCACTTTACTATACCTGGTACCCACGAAGGCACCATTCTACCCTCCCTGTACTTAAACATTCTGCTTATCATACAGACATTTATACACTTAACAGAGGGCTACTTGGTAGCGTCTACTGTATATCCAAACACCAGCAATGATAGCCAACTATAGTAAGGTAGTCGAGTAAGGATACTTCTTGTCTCGATTTTACTATCGGGTCACCACCTTGGTCTGTCCGACACTGGCAACCATAGGTCAAAACAAGTTAGTCTAAGAAACACGACTAACCTGTGATATTAAAATTTATCTACCCATACAGTTCGCCTAACATCGGCAACTATGGGGAATAACCTCGACCTTTTCCTTCATTGACCATAATTTTTATGGGTATGTATGCTTAACCCGGAGGGAGGCACACTGTAATCTGACATTCTTCTAGTCGGTATACGGCTCACCCCCTCCACTAAACCGATACCCGACTACTCTCTTCTCTCACACTGCCCACTAGGATTGTATACCCTAGTAAATGGTTCCATTTAGGGACCGGTGGTTTGAGCTAAAGATTGGTCGGTGGTACTCTCCATGTCAATACATGGCTTTCCTACTCTCCAATTGAGATATCTTTGGGGACGTACTGACTCTATGTAGGACATCGGTACTGTTTTATCTTAAAACTATACGTATACTACTACCGTTACCCCGTGATATTTGATATCCCTTACTGTTATCTGCCTCATCTACTGTTGGGTTACTTGTCACCATACCGATCATAGTTACCGCTGTGGTACTAATTACCAGCATATAGATTAATTGCGGCACTTACAGTACTTGCCCAGTTTATGACATTAGGGCACCTATAGTAGTTACACGTAGTATTTAGTTGTTTTTTGACACACTAATTTTTCCTTTCCGTGTGTGTCTCTGCACTTTCCTCTTTACCTTTTTCGTTATATTAGTTTTCACTGTATTTACCCCACTCTATTAAAGGGTATTTTAACTGTTCATTACCTATTGCATACACTGCGATCTATATCCTATAGGACAGATTTCTCTCTTTTTTGTTTCTTTTGGATCAACAGCAAAAAACAAATATGAGGAGGGCTGAACTTGATGGACGCAAGTCTCTTTTCAGCTATGTGACTATGTAACTATGTAACTATCATTGCTATGGGATATTATCATTGTTATTGTATATTATCAGTCAGTGTATATTATCATTGTTATTGTATATTATCAGTGTCAGTGTATATTTCAGTCAGTGTATATTGTCATTATGGCATATTATCTTATCATTGTTATTGTATATTATCAGTGTCAGTGTATATTTCAGTCAGTGTATATTGTCATTATGGCATATTATCAGTTAGTGTATATTATATTATCATTGTTATTGTATATTATCATTGTTATTGTATATTATCATTGTTATTGTATATTATCAGTGTCAGTGTATATTTCAGTCAGTGTATATTGTCATTATGGCATATTATCAGTTAGTGTATATTATATTATCATTGTTATTGTATATTATCAGTGTCAGTGTATATTATCATTGTTTTTGTATATTATCAGTGTCAGTGTATATTATCAGTTAGTGTATATTATATTATCATTGTTATGGGATATTATCAGTTAGTGTATATTTCAGTGTATATTATCAGTGTTATGATATATTATAAGGCCAGATGTTACTGTTCCCGTGTTAGTGTGACTGGCCCTCCTCCCCTCCCCTCCCCCTATCTCACTCACACTCACCCAGCCAGCTTTGGTGTGGTAGGGACACACAAGGTAAGTGGGTGTGAGCTGGCTGACAGTGTGAGGAGGAAGTCCATGGCCCGGGCTCCATTCCTGTCGCTCTGCCTCCATAGTGTGAGATCAGTAAGAGCGCTGCTCATTGATGCAATGCGGTCTCTCTGGCTGTAAATTGAGGAGGAGGAGGAGGGGGAGCCAGCGGCTGATGGCTCAGTGCCAATATAACTTATCCTGGAAGCTGCGCCGAGCGCAAGCATGTATCGGGAGGAATGGCTGCTCCAGGAGACAGTGTGCCATCATCGGCTGCCTGGCCGTCCTGCTGCTCGGCGCTCTGCTGCTCTACTCGCGGTCCCTGGCCTCCACTCTGCATGGACACGGCCAGCCTGTCAACACCAGACCTATCATCGGTAAGAGACCCGCCCAGGGGCCAGCATGGACAGGCATCCCTGGGATTGCAGGATGTTGGGTATCACAATGTATCACTGGCTACCACTGACCATCTGAGTGTCATGACTCTGTATGATGACCAGGGACCACAGCACCAGAGACAGAGGTGTAGTGATTGGCCAATCCAGACATTAAAATTTAAAATGCATTTAGTAAGATAACAGGAAAGAGAGAGTGCTGAGAGAGAGAGAGATCACACTACATTTGTGATCCCAAGTCTTCTAATAAAGAAGCCCATATTTTATTGTATCACTATAAATAGTTACACTAGCTTATCTCCTTAATTTACAATTTCTCTGTTACTAAAGTAGTCTGTTCTAGGCTGATTCACTTCTAGCAATCAATTTCTATTTATTGTCCTGCTATTACTATCACTAATTCAGTCTATTTATAAAGAAATCTATTCTAAATGTTACAAAATTTCAAAATGATTTATAGATAGTATTTATCCTACTATAGGTTGAATAAAATAAAATCCAGATATTTCAGATAAATGTTGGAATTACTGTGGAATGATTGGCTCGCGTTCACATGTTTTTTTGGTATTGAACAAAACACAATTTTGGCAGGAAATACATAAATTAATCCAAAAAGTAAATTCTAATATTCCCGTACTCACAAAAAATTGACAAAATTACAATTGGACATATCCTTCTACCTGCTACTACGGTCATCCCCAGATACTGGAGGTCACCAACAATCCCCACTATTAAAGAAGTTTTTAATTATATACTAGAAAATAAGGGGTACAAATTGGTTCTCAGGCACTCCCCTTCCCCTTTTTTCCTTCTCGGTTTCTTCTTTCTTTGCCCCCCCCCCCCCCCCATCCTACCCCCCCCCCCCTCCATTTCTTTATCTTTTGTTTTATTTATTAACATTGCAATTTAATTGCATAGTTCACTTATACCAATATGTTATCACAATGAAATGGATTATAAAGTGCCTGTTCAATACTTTCATAATTGATTTACATATGGACTGCATACATTGATATTTACTCTTTTAATGTACAAAATATATGGTATTTTCTTTTTTATTGTAAAAATTATTGCCCTTGTAAAAATATATCTTTAATAAAATATATTTGAAAGAAGAAATAAAATTGGTAAGGTAAGATGACTAACATTTTCAAGGAGGATAGTGTATCTACATATTGAATGATACAGAATAAATGGTATCAGAATACAACATGATTTGTTTGTTTTAACTATTGTATCTTTTAGCGTTTAACAGTAAGCCTTAGAACAAGCTCTAGTTGTATTAGACTTTACTTTCAAAATAAACGTTTTCAAGTCGTTGTGTTCTTTAGAGCTGTATTTACCTTTATTAATACATACTGTGCAGTTAGTAATTTTTATATTTTAGTACAACTTGTTCATCTAGCAAGGAAAACAAATTAACAATACTCAATTGCTCCTGTGCCTACAGGTAGCTTTTCCGGTAGTACTACTTTAGTGTACATGGCAATTACAGTGTTATTTGAAGTGCTCTCTGATGGATTGTTGAATTCTTTTCAAACCAGATTTTGTGCTGGTCATTATTTGGAACTTTCGGAATTTTGAGGTTGACAATGGCGAATTGACAGCAGTAACTCAAATTATTAAAACTTGTGGTGCTCTGTCTGCTTCTGTAAAATTACAATAGTATTCTAACAGTGTTTTCATAAAAAAAAAACCTGGTTCTCGTTAGAATAACCCTTTCTGTGGTGGTATTTCCCTCAAACTCAAACAAATAGAGAAAAGAGCAAAAACTTATTTTACATTCTTTTAAGTTCTCCCCTTAGCCCAATCCTCCCTGGTTTCAAAGTGAAATGCTGCACATACAGACTCTAGAAATATGCATTTTCGGTTGTTGACGCTAATCAAATGCTTGTTGGCAGATGGCATTTCCCATTGCCTGAAGGGGAAGGTAGACTGTCACTCCTCCTCGCCGAGAGGGGAGGAAAGTCAAAAGGGGCAGATTGTTGGGAGGACAGGGGTAGCAGAAGGAGGAAGCTATGCCACCATTGGCTGTCTGCTGCCAGCATGCTGTGTCTGCTGGCATCAGACGCCAGTTTTGCACAGAATTTGTTAGCCAGCCCAAAACTCTTGACTCCCAATAACACTGCCCAATGAGGAATTACACTTTCGGTCATTGATGAGCTCAGCCAAAGAAACGGAGCTTGAGCAGGAAGACTGCTGTGGAGGCTGAAATGTAAGTAAATCCTCTTTTTAACTCTGGCAGCACTGGCCCTGCTACCTAAACAGTAATTAGGGCACTATAGCATTAGGAATACATATTTGTATTCCTAACACTATAATTTTCATTTAACCCCAAACCAAACTTCTGGAATAAAAGGAAATCGTGACGTAACACATGTCATGTGTCCTTAAGGGGTTGAAGGAACACTATAAGGTCATGAACCCCATCATGTATTCTTGACCCTATAGTGTTAAAACCACCATTTAGGAAGCTTGCCCATGCAGCGCGTGGAGATGCTGAATGGCAGTGGTCACTACAGGTGTCCCTAGGGGGCAATGTAAATACTGCCTTTTCTCAGAAATGCCTGAAGGTAATGATTATGCTCACCACATTAAGCTGTAGTTGTTCTGGTGACTATAGTGTCGCTTTAAGTTTTGTTAAAGGACCACTATAGGCACCCAGACCACTTTAGCTCAATGAAGTGGTCTGGGTGCCAGGTCCATCTAGGGTTAACCCTGCCTGCTGTAAACATAGCAGTTTCAGAGAAAGTTTACATTTTGGTTAATCCAGCCTCTAGTGGCTGTCTCATTGACAGCCGCTAGAGGCGCTTCTGCGCTTCTCACTGTGATTTTCACATTGAGAAGACGCCACCGATCAAAGAAAATCATTGAGAATGCTTTCCTATGGACTGACTGAATGTGCGCGCATTCGGCGGCAGAGGGAGGAGAGTCCCCAGCGCTGAGGGAGCCCGGTGCTGGAGAAAGGTAAAATATTAACCCCTTCCTCCCCCTTCAGCCTGGCGGGAGGAGGGGCCATGAGGCGGGGGGGGTGGGGGGGCGACGACTTATTAATACTATAGTGCCAGGAAAACAAGTTAATTTTCCTGGCACTATAGTGGTCCTTTAAGGACAACTACACATGAAATGCTTATTCTGTTTATACATACAAGATTACCTTGTTGCACTCACTTGTACTGGAATCAGAAACAATAAGTTCCATTCTCACCTTTCCACTTTCATTTACTAAACACCAAATTGGGAATTGAAGGCTAAATTTCAAAATTTAGGCTAAAATAGCTAACAGGGGTTAAAGACAAGTTGGATAATTTTACCAAATCAGTTATTTTGGCCTAAACCTTGCAATTAGTTTTTCAGTTCACTACAATTTATTAACTGAATACATTTATTTTAGACTTTGTAGAGGGAGCATTCCATAATCCCTACTTCTACCTTGATGTCCGTGTTTTTCTGTATTTTTTTTCCTCTTGTGTTCAGCTTAGTAGTTAGGGGCTAGAATTAGGTTTAGTGTTTATGGTTACTGCAATACACATGCACACATTCCTTGCTACTATAGGTCTGTTGAATGTGCACAACCATTCTCACTGAAAACAACTGGGCAAATGGAATGAAACCAAAGAGGTTTCATTCCCTCCGTGGTTTCAGCAGGGATAGTTGCAAATGCAACAGCAAATATTACTTTTACATTAATGCATTCTAAAATAATTTAAAAAAAAAAATCTTTAAAATGGGGTCTCAATGCCAGCTTGAAGTGTTACTTAAAGAGAAAAATTAAAGGAAGAAACCCTTCAACTGCGCTACCAGCTGAACTGTCATTTCAAGACATAACTAAATAGCTAACAAAGGCCACGATATCGTTTTTTTGGGGATAAATATCCTTTTTTATATTTATTCATTTATTTTTGCTGTGCAAACGAGTACATTCAGACTTGCGATGCCACAACAGCAATGGCATGTTTCCGATCACATACACTGTGATATATTGGCATGGCATAGAAAGCAATTGCACAATTTTATGTGACTAAAAATACAGTAATAATAAATCAGGCTAGGTCATCAAGTCTAACTATAAGGCAACTGTCATGGACAGTCTAGGCTTAAAGGACCACTCTAAGCACCCAGACCACTTCAGCTTAATCAAGTGGTCTGGGTGCCTGGTCCAGCTAGGGTTAACCCTTTTTTTTTTATAAACATAGCAGTTTCAGAGAAACTGCTATGTTTATACTGAGGGTTAATCCAGCCTCCAGAGCCTCTAGTGGCTGTCTCATTGACAGCCGCTAGAGGTGCTTGCGTGCTTCTCACTGTGAAAATCACAGTGAGAAGACGCCAGCGTCCATAGGAAAGCATTGTAAATGCTTTCCTATGCGACTGGCTGAATGCGCGCGCGGCTCCTGCCGCTCATGCGCATTCAGCCGATGACATCGCAAGGAAGGAGGAGAGGAGGAGGGCGGGAGGGGGTCCCTGAGGGTGGGGGCACCCTCAGGGCACTATAGTGCCAGGAAAACGAGTATGTTTTCCTGGCACTATAGTGGTCCTTTAATATTTATCAAAAACGAACTTTAAAACAAGTAAGGCTAGCTGAACAGGAAAATCACGTTCCAAAGTGTTTTTCTTTTTTTCTTTTTTCTAAAAACACCTTTGACACAACTGGGCAATCCCTAAATCCTGGACTGGTAGGCGCGCCTTGAGGATTGGTTTGGAAACCACTGAATTAAAGTAAAGAGTACTAAATAACATGTTAATGTAACTTCCATGAGAAAAATTTGTTTAATTTTTTTCCACTAGAACTAGGGATATAAACCTACTGCTGCACTACACCAGGTAGAGATCATAAGAGTAGATACAATTAAAATATTAACAAAGCACTTGTCAAAAATATTCTATAAGTTGTGGCAAAGTGTCTATGCCACAAGCCCCTGGAGAAGCCTGCTAGCTAGCCCCCTGCCCAAGGACTATGGTCCGTATACAAAAAAAACATTCGGGAGTTAACCTGCCTGGCCTCCCTAAGAGACTTCTCCGCAGTTCCCCTGGTTCGGTACCTTTCCTCTCCCAAATTCAGCCAAACGCTCGCTCCCTGGCAGTCATTCGCACGGACCAACTCATGAACATACTTCAGCGGTACTTAGTCGCGATCTCTCTGGAACTGTTTTTGGCTATGCGACCTTGTGGTTCCCGGTCATATTGGTCCAGTGTTTTGACCCCCTTGCCGACCTGCCAGGAGAGCATTTTTTGGAGGGAAGGTGCCCAAGACTGTAAGGAACAAACGCTCCCTGAGAGCCAGGAGGAGTACCCCTTAGTTCGTCACAGGAGCTCCCGAAAGTTGGGAAAAAGCACTAATCGCCCTGCAACTATTTTGGGTTTAGTACCACATGTGCAGCAGGTCAGAACTTTGCCCTTGTGGCATATTCCCATCACTACATGGATCTGAGCACTATTTGGCCAATTTAGATGCTCAGATCAGGGTTATTCAGGGATATAGGACATGTGGGGGTATTTATGTGTATTGAGTTTGTTTTTGGGGTTTTTGTGTGTGTACCCTCTGTGACCTGGAGGTAATTAGTTTACTGGTTATCAATTCAATTTTATCCTAGACACAGAGATGCCTGGGAGGGGTTATGTGGAATACAATGAAGAACCTATGCAGGGGGTCTGATTTATAAATGTGTGTGCTTTTGGCTGAATAAGCCAGTTCATTTTGTACCCTTCATTAAGTCTCGAATGATGTTTGGGTATGTGAAAGTTATAATCACTGCTTAATAATGGGACCTGGGAGAATCTACAGCGGAGGTACCACTCTGGTTACAGGCGCTCCATTACAAACCTAGTGAACGTTTAGGGAAGATCATGGGAGTATGTGCAGAATAACATTGATAGGGGGCATCCCTCCAGCCCTCCGTGTCTCGGAGGCCAAGTCCTTTCCCCACCAGGGGTAGTCGGAAAAGCTGAGTGGTAGCTGTTGTTGGTGGTGTGATCCTCCTGGTCAATGCAGAGGGGCCCTGCCTCAGGGCGGAGGTATGCAAACAGTAGAAAGATGAGATGCTTGAACAATAGCATCATCCTAAGGGGCTCTCGCATCTCCGGAAGTAAGGTTCTCTCTCCCTCTTCCCGCTGTTTTGTCTGGGTGGCTTTAGCACGCTCTCGCAGCCTAACCCAAAAGGCCCGAAATATCTAGTCCAGACGAGATTCAAAGAAGTCGCAATGAGGTTCCTGAGATGGGCTTACGCCGTGCAAGACAGGTGGAAGGGCATCTGCCATCTTGTATAGTTGGAGTTGCGGAAAAAGTGCAGCTTGTAATGAATGGTAAGTGCAGCTTGAGGCAGTCCAGTGGGGACCAGGATATGCCCCACCGGTCTGGGGGAGAGGGGTTAGGAGGGCAGCGGGACTCTATAGCTGCATAGTGATCTGAAGGGTGAAATTGACTGCTACTCCCCAACTCTGTCCCCAGTAGGCCGTAGCGGTGGATCTCTGGCTTCTGGGAGGTTAAAAGTCTCAGGTAAGGTCTCAATATGCTTGACCAGGAACCCCCGATAGGAGAAGTGGTCTTTAGTGGGAGTATTAGCTTATTAGTCGGGAGTAGCACTCTAAAATCAGCCAAAGAAACAGGAGCTCGTGCACCACATGTCTGGATATCTCGAAGGTTAGCCTCCGCCTCAGATATATATATATTTTATATGTTATGTTTTTTAATATTCTAAAATAATCATTTTAAAATGTTCTACAAAACATATGAAATTATTAGAAAAGCTTATCTTAAATCAAAATATTAGATATTACTTGTGCTATTTATTTTTTCTTTTTGTGCTTGTGCGATATGTAGGTTCCAGAGCACCCATGATCATGCCCATCATGCGATGGTAATGTTGTCTACAACATGGAAGTACAGTGGAGTACAATTTTTAATTTTTTTACTTCCATTTCAATGCAGTAGCATTTACTGGAGTGTGGTAACAACTAAATTGAGTTGGGTGTTCCTTTAAGTTATTACTACAGTGAAACACACAAAAAAAGAAAAATGAAATATGTTTTTAAAAACTGCTTTTATTTATAATTCTATAAAATATTGAAATATTGTTTGTATTAAATATTATTGTATTTTTTATCAAAACACAGACCTGAAGCTAATGCATTGGTGTCTATTGCTATCCTAAGAATTTTCTAAATTGCCCCATTTTTACAACTCTCCTTGTAATTATTGTGCTTGATAGCAACATGTTTTAGGAAAGAACGTAGCAGATAACAATGAGTCAGTTCTTTTGCAGACTGGTTCTACCAGTTACAGTTGCTCTGAACTTTATATTGGTTTGTTTTTCAAAGAAAAATTGTATATACAGTGGGAAAGAAAAGGCAGTAAGCAGCTCTAAACACCTAATATGTGCTATCCCTTACACCACCATAAAAACATAAGCATACATACAAAACAATAGGTGGAACCGCTTGAACCTTTGATAATCTGTAAAACACACTGGTATATACAAAATAGCGTAGTATATCTATACAATAATGTGCAATATGGAAAATAAATGGTAGTTACACTCACAAGGTTGGAGTCATACCATCATATGACTCTTTTAGTATGCTCCTTTGGACCATTCAGAGGTTGTCCAGACCCTTATGCAGCCAAAATCTTGGTTATCTTCTTTATATTTTTAGTTGATGTTTCAAAATAAAGTTGTAGGATATCCAAATATTCTCTGAATAAAGTCATTTCTTGAGAGAATATTTGGATATCCTACAACTTTATTTTGAAACATCAACTAAAAATATAAAGAAGATAACCAAGATGTTGGCTGCATAAGGGTCTGGACAACCTCTGAATGGTCCAAAGGAGCATACTAAAAGAGTCATATGATGGTATGACTCCAACCTTGTGAGTGTAACTACCATTTATTTTCCATATTGCACATTATTGTATAGATATACTACGCTATTTTGTATATACCATTGTGTTTTACAGATTATCAAAGGTTCAAGCGGTTCCACCTATTGTTTTGTATGTATGCTTTTGTTTTTCAAAGAACCACGTAAAATCTTAGTTTAAAGACTGTGGAACGATAATGTTTAAAAAACATGTTTTTAAGATTTGTAATGCCATAATATCAACTGCAATGTGATATAAAGGAGCAGTCCAATTTGAGATGCCATATATCAAGGGTACCCAAATGGTAGATCCCCAGATTTTGTAGAACTAGAACTCCCATGATGCTTTGCATGCCTTTAGAATGACAAAACATCATGGAAGTTGTAGTTTTAAAACATCTGGGGATCTACCTTTTGGGCACCCCTATATCAACAACCGTGTGATTTAAAGAACTACGTACATTTCTCACTCTGTTTTGTGAATGAAGAGCTACTCAGACATTCAATAGTGCCCTTATTCGAGACTTCGTGTTTTAAACCCTGACTGTAGGGGATAGGAAGAGCTAACGGGCTGCGCATTCAAGACTTGGAGGTTAAACCGTTTCTGATTAAGTTGTTATGGTGCCTCCCTTGAAACATATCTTCATTGCATTCTAGAAGATATCCAGAGCAGGAGGTCATGTTTTTAAAATTTGACTATAATGCTGCCTTCTTAATTATTAATTTAACTAGGAATTGGGAAGGTTGATAGAATAAATACTTAGGTCTCAATAATGAATAGCCTAAGTGGCAGAATCTAAAAAGCATATAACCCACTCAATGTGCCCTCTTGCAGATGCATTCATATTAGAAACATTTCTGTGTTTTGTTTTCCATTAACTTAAAAGGAACATTCCAGCATTATGAAAAAAACCTGTATAATGCTGAAGTGTACAAATTGACATTTAGATTACTTCTCCGAACGTTGCAGTAAATAAAGAGTTAACTTGCCTTAAATCCAGCGTAAGATTGTCATTTGCCGCAGTTATGCTCTCCAAGATCTCCTAGTAATCTGGTGCTTCTCATTGCGAGAACATAAGGTGACTAATTCTGGGCAGACAGGCCTGTACAGCAGGTTCTGGGCCCCATATTCTCACGTTGAGTTGTTTATACACATGATATAGACACAAATCAGCAGAAATGTACTTGATAAATCATTAAGGACATGTTTTATTTTTCTATGAATTACAGGACTTGGCATAAGTAGTTACTTTCTTTTGTATGGAAATGCTTGTCAGAGAAGTGGTGGTGCGAAGATATTAATGACAGATTTTGTGTAAATACACAAGATGTTAACCATGCATGACGTGCACCACAAATCAGTAACCCGAGTTTGTTAACAAATGTACATGACTTATGTTGTCTGAATTCTTATTTTGTTAATATAAATTTTAATTTATTCAGCGCAGGTTGGTACAATAGACACAACAAAAGCTGCTAAATAATATAATAATAATAAAAATAATAGTGAATTGTTAGTCCTATTACAGCGATCCAGTATTTAATTTCACATCTTAAATTGTATTACATAGACATTCTTGCCTTTTACAGAGGTGTTTTTGCAGATAAGGGAAAGGGACACGAAAGGCACCATTACCACAACCACCAATCCGGTGGAGTGTTATCCAAGAAAATAGTTTTTTTGAGGGGGCTATATTGCATGATTACGGATGAATGGTTTAAGACTCATATTGCTCCTTTTAAATATGGGTCCTAACTCAAGCCCTTTATCTCTCTTACCTCCAAGTAAGGTTGTTCAAAAGTTTTTTAAATTCTGACTAGCTGCATATGTTTGCATATGTTTCCATTAACATCTGCACAGTGTTTGTTTAAAAAAATAAATAAAAAAAAATCATGGACGCTGTTAGAGGCTTGCATTCACTTGCACAGTTCTGTCTTCTTTATTCTGTTTGGTTTTTCCATGAATGAGAAGCAACATGTGGCTGAATGGTTCATCAATGTGATTCTTTGGCTCATTTCTGTGATGGATTCCAAAGCATGTAGATATCATGCGGTTGTTTGTATGCTAATTATTTCCTTCATTTATGGGAAGCTATTGGTTGTGTGAGATATTTCAGACACTAGGTTGAAGTGGACTGAATATAATCTGTATGAGAAAACACGTGAAAGAGACTCGAGACTGTCACATTGGGGTTTCGATTTAATGTAGTAAAATATTTCATAATAAAGCACATTGAATAAATTATATATAATATGGGTAAGTACGTGATTTACAGAATTCATTTGTGTTTTACTTTTAACATTTGTCTAATGGCCATATGTTGATTGTGTCTTGCCGTTTCAGGAATATTGACACAGGAGACAATTTTTGAAGAGTGGGAATTGCATGGCTCATCGTACATTGCTGCCTCTTATGTGAAAAGCATTGAATCTGCAGGAGCAAGAGTCATCCCTATAATGTAGGTTTTGTGATCAAGTAGAGAGTGAGTTGTGGTGTGTTAGGAAATGACATGCAGATAAATGCGCAAATCTCTAAACCCGGTCAAGTAAGGGTCATGCGCAGATCTCCAACTCTGTGCAGTTCGGATCTTTTTTCACTCCTCTCCAAAAGAACCAAAAAAAAATGTTTTCTAAAGATAAAATCATTATGAAATGCTTATAAAAAACCATTGACATTACAACCTGTTATAAAGATATCGTGAGACAAAGTAGGGACTACTTCAGCACCCGGGGTCTTTGAAAAATATTTAAAGACCTCAGGAGGTGACAGAGCCATGTTAAAGGAACACTACAAATGCAATACTTATAACGGTGCACTGTAGTATTATAGTGCCAAGAGTGCCTTTGTATAGTACTCTGTGACGGTAGTCACCATCACCTGGAGCTTCAGACAGAATATTTATGTAGGTCACTGGACTATTCTTATGTTTTAGTCACACTGTACCCATGAAAGATGCAGGGTGTGTATTGTTGTTTTGTTGTTGTATGTTTTGTATGCTCTCCTGTCCTGCTGATGCTTGCTACCAAGTTGGTGTATTTGGCTGTGGAGCCTGCACAGCGCCACCTGTTGGTTGCAAGGATCTAGCAACAGTGGTATGCACTACCTGAATAGCAAGGATTGCTAGTTTGCATATTCAGGTAGATTTGCATATTGCGAATTCTGAAGGCAGGAGAGATGTTTCGTGTTTATTATTGACTTCCACACCCCATTATAAATATGTGGTAATGTTATTATAAGTTCCTGTATGTTTGGTTTTTTATATGATTTGGTTAATTGTGTTTTATTGACTCGCGCTTGCAGGACCTCTCGCGGGCGGCTCCTTTCCTATGGAATAGCCTGCCTATCGCCATCAGACTCTCCCCTAGTCTTCAATCATTTAAGAAGGGCCTTAAAACCCATCTCTTCAGGAAAACTTATGGCCTCCCAGAGTAACCTCTACAGGGCCGCCATCAGGGGGTGACAACCATGACGGTTGTCACGGGCCCGGCGGTCCTGGGGGGCCCGGACTGCACTGCTAATGCTCTGCATATCCGGGCCCCCAGCCCTTCAATCTGCACATATATATAGCGAGTACCGCTATGTATACATGCCTCTGCGGGCCCTTCTGTCTTCACACTCACCTCCCACTCCGGCATTCTCGCGAGCGGCTGTAAAGCGTTGCCGCGGCTGTAAAGCGTTGCCGCGGCAACGCTCCGCAGCACGCAATGCATGCCGGGCTCATTAAGGAAGTAGAGCTGGAAGGGAGAGATGAAGACTGCAGGGCCCTTCTGTAGAGTTGAAGGCTGGACCAACTGCTGAGCCACCGACTGGACCACCAGGGAATCCAGTGTCCCCCCTCCCTGGCTACAGGTAAGAGGCAGGGAGGGGGGAAATACTTTATTTTTTTTTAAATCAAAATTGAAAGGAAAACAAAATACCCTTACTGCATTTATCAAACATAAAGACACATTCACCTCAAAAACACAAACTGCATTCACAAACTGCATTCACTAAACAAACACACACAGCATCATCTACACAAACACACAAATGCATTCACTACACAAACACACACAGCATCATCTACACAAACACACAAAATGCATTCAATACACAAACACACACAGCATCATCTACACAAACACACAAAATGCATTCAATACACAAATACACACAGCATCATCTACACAAACACACACAGCATCATCTACACAAACACACACAGCATCATCTACACAAACACACACAGCATCATCTACACAAACACACACAGCATCCACTACACAAACACACACAGCATCATCTACACTAACACACAAAATGCATTCACTACACAAACACACAGCATCATCTACACAAACACACAAATTGCATTCACTACACACACACACACAATCCACCACACAAACTGCATTCACTTCACAAACACACACAGCACATTCATTATACACAAAGCATTCACTACACAAACACATACAGCATCATCTACACAAACACACAAACTGCATTCACTTCAAAAACACACACACCACATTCACTATACACAAATCATTCACAACACAAACTGCATTCACTACACAAACACACACAGCATCATCTACACAAACACAAATTGCATTCACTACACACACACACACACACACACAATCCACCACACAAACTGCATTCACTTCACAAACAGACACACCACATTCACGATACACAAAGCATTCACTACACAAACACACACAGCATCATCTACACAAACACACAAACTGCATTCACTACACAAACACACACACCACATTCATTATACTCACTGCATCCACCACAAAAACACACACTTTGCAGTCACTATACACTGCAGCAACTATACACATTGCATCTAATACAAACACTACATCCACAACACAAACATACACTGTTCATCCACTATACACACACTACATTCACTACACACTCTGCAGTAACTATACACACACACACTACATGCACTACACACACACTCTCTGCATTCATTATGCACACTCTGCATTCACTATACACACAAACAGTGCATCTGCTACACAAACACACTGTATTCACTACACACACTACATCCACTACACAAACACACATTCTGCATTCACTATACACCCTCTACATCCACTACACAAACACGCACTCTGCATTCACTATACACACACTACATCCACTACACAAACACATTCTGCATTCACTATACACACACACTACATCCACTAGACAAACAGGCACTCTGCATTCACTATACACACACACTACATCCACTAGACAAACGTGCACTCTGCATTCACTATACACACACACTACATCCACTAGACAAACATGCACTCTGCATTCACTATACACACACACTACATCCACTAGACAAACATGCACTCTGCATTCACTATACACACTACATCCACTACACAAACACACTCTGCATCTAATAAACACAAACATACAATCTGCATCCACTATAAAACACCACATCCACAATATCCACACCCACTTTACTCAAGCACTTTGCATCCATTATACGCACACTAAATTCAGTGCAAACACACTTCATCCTTGTGGGGGCACTCGGAGGCGGGTCATGAGGGCAGACACAGCCGGGCTCAGGGGTGGGCCCCGGGGGCCCAGACTTTGGGCTGCGTCAGGGGTCCCATAATTTCTGATGGCAGCCCTGAACCTCTACCTTACATACCTGTCTCTTGCTCTCTCCTATAGGGCATTGTTTTACTCTCTCCTCCAGCTCTGCTTCACTCCCACCCTATTTGATTGATATTTCCTGTCCTAACATGTCTTATACCCCACCTCCTAGAGACTGTAAGCTCGTTTGAACAGGGTCCTCTTCAACCTATGGTTCCTGTAAGTTTTCTTGTAATTGTCCTATTTATAGTTACATCCCCCCTCTCATAATATTGTAAAGCGCTACGGATCTGTTGGCGCTATATAAATGGCAATAATAATAATAATAATAATAATAATTGAGTTGATGTAACGAACATATGTTAGTTCCTTGTGGAACTTGTGTCCTGTGTGGATTTTTAGGGATCCCAGTGACAGAGTGTTCGGACCTGTTGGCTGGCTGCATGATCCCGCTAGCCCTGGGATAAATCAAGAGAGCTAGGCCTGACAACCGCAAGTGCCTTTGTAAAGGCAATAGCAATCACTGTAAGCAGAGCTGCAGAGGAATTGGCAGAGGGGACGAAACCCGCCTGGAAGGAAAGCTGCAGAGGAATAGGTAGAGGGGATGATACTTGCCTTTTGGGTGGAAACACTCCAGATGGACCCCAGTCAATTGTCGGTGAATGGGGCGGAAGCATTCCATAGTCCCTGCAAGCAGCTATGAAGTGGATAGGTTGGAGGTAGTCGGTCGGAGTACAGGAGCTCTGTCGCATACCCAAATCATTTTAGAGTGTTTTGACTTTTACCTGGGGTCTGCCAAGCCTATTCCTCACCTTCACACACTACATCTGACCTTCCATTTTACTGTTGGCTGTAGTGACTATGGTACTTGCAGTGTTCTTATAATGCTGATGCTTGCTACCAAGTCGGTGAATTTGGCTGTGGAGCCTGTACAGCTACAATACGCTTACATTAAAAAAAAAAAAAAGAAGAAATTTCATGTGTAAGCGTAATGTAGTTGGATAATTGTTCAGGATCGCTACTTCCATAAAGAAGGGGATCTGAAAATGTATTTTACATTCAATCATGTCATATAGTATTTTCTATTCCAAATAAATAAGGAACTGCACTCATTTCCATCACTCTGAGCCAGTGTGCAACTGAACCAGGACTCAGCACCAGGTACCAAATACAATATGCAGAAAGTACAAAGAGCTTCAGGTTCCACAATGTTTTTACCTACATGGTCTTTGTTCAGCTTGACAAAGACTGTGTAGGTCTAAACGTTGTGGTGTGACATTGGGTTTCAATAAATTGTTGTTCTGAACCTAGATGCAATACTGACGCCGGCCAGTAGGTGGCGCTGTGTGTGGAGAGAGACAGGGATAGAAAGTTACAGCATCTCCCTCCCTGCCTCTCTCTACTCACTGATCCACAGGGGAGCAGCTCTGCACAGAGAGTCCAGCCAACAGCTCCCTGTAATCCTGGTTAACGCCAGCACTCCTGTTCCTGCCTGGGTTAACGCCAGCAATCCTGCTCCTGTCTTGTTAACCCTCCTGCAAAAACTGCTCCTGTCTTGTTAACCCCTGCAAAACCTGCTTTAACTTTGCTCAAGCCTTCACATCATTCATCTAGTGTCAACGCTTTTTAAAAGACTTTACTTTTCACATTAAGGACTTATTTCTCAAGATACTGCCTTATTTTCTGCTTCTGTTTTGCATTGGGACTTTTTCAATTATATTTACTTGCCTTATAATAAAGACCTTGAATTTAAAGACTGTGTCTGTCCAAATCTCTGCATACTGAGCCCATTCACCCCAAACCCGTGACAGAAATAATCATCTCTGATATTCTTAATGGAGCATATCGTGATAGTGGTTGGAGCAACAATAGCTTCTGCTGCAATTTTGCACATGTTTTCAAGCTATAAATAGTTGTCTGTGGTGTGTTTGACATTTGCAATTTATATGGAGACCAGAGAATTTGAGACTTTATTTTGGGGGATGTGGCCATGCTGTACCTTGTTAAAAAGATTGTAATACAGGATATAACATGGTCAGACCATAACCCAATCATATTGGATTACAAAGACGCTTTTGATAAGTTTCGTAAAGACTGGCGATCGAGCGATTATATATTATATAAAAATTATAATATTAAACAGATAAAAAAAATAACCAAACTTTTTTTTGTGGAAAATGATAATAAGGAAACATCAGATTCTGTAGTATGGTGCGCTTACAAAAGCTTAATTAGAGGCAACTTGATGGGGATGGCAGCTAGAATGAAAAAGAAAGAAGCTAAATGAATATAAGAAACATAATAAAATAATACCTTCTACAGAAATAGCAAAGAAAATCAGAAATAGAACAGAACTTAAATGTACAGTTCTCCAATAAAATAGCAAAAACTAGAATTTTTCAATCTAAATAGTATCAAAAAGGCAATAAACCTGAAGCGCTTATGACTAGTAAGTTGAAAAAGGAAAAAAAATAAAAGTGATAACTAGAATTAGGGATAAAGATACATACATAATGGCCCCATAACAAATAGGTGGAGCATTTGAATTTTTTTATAGAGATCTATATAGTCTACCACAGGATTTATTTGGTAATTGAAGAAATCAAAAAATTCTTTGAAAATATAAAAATTCTCAAAATTCAACCCGACGAAATAGAAGTAATAAACCAACCCATATCAGAAACAGAAGTTATTAAAGCAACAGATAAACTTAAAGAAAGAACTGCCCCAGGACCAGATGGCTTTTCAAATAGATTTTATACAATTATGAAAGATCAATTAAAAGAAGAACTGGTGAATGTTTTTAACTAGATGATAAATACAGGAAGATGCCCTGGAGAGTTATTGAGAGCAAATATCGTTCCAATTCCAAAACCAGATAAAGATCCAGAACTGATAAGTAATTTTAGACCAATTTCATTGATAAACACAGACCTAAAAATATTCTCGGCGATTCTTGTGGATCGACTGAAAGTTGTCATACCAGATCTTATTGACAACGACCAAGTTGGTTTAATTCCAGGTTGGTCGTCAGTTAACAATATCCAGAAAGTAATAGACATTTTGGAGGCAATAGAGACTAAGGGGAACCCACTCATGCTCATATCAATAGACTCAGAGAAGGCGTTTGATAGGGCCTTTATGTCAGCCACATTAAAACAATTTGGATTTACAGGCCCAATTTTAAAAGCGGTTTCTGCTCTCTATGACTCTCTACAGGCACATGGGATCTGGATTTACCTCTCAAATTTTTAACATCAACAATGGGACAAGACAGGGATGCCCTCTATCACCATTGTTATATATATTAGTGTTAGAACCTTTAGCCATTTCTATAAGACAAAATAAAAAAATTATAGGCTATAGATACCCGCTAGGGCAGATTAAACTAAATATTTATGCGGATGATATATTACTGATACTTGAAGAGCCAGAAACTTCTATTCCGGAAATGTTAAAGGAGATAAATAGCTACTCTAGAGTATCCGGTTATAAAATAAATTTAGATAAGTCAGAAGTCATAGCTAAGAACATGTGTAAGAGATCAGTTAATAATCTTATAAAAAATTATGGACTCCCAAACAATGAAATACTTGGGAATAACTATTATATCATAGGTAAAAAAAAGTTAATAGAAGCTAATTTCTTACCCTTATTAAAACAAACTAATAAAAACCTACGTGGTTGGGATTCTCATGGTCGGGCAGAATCAATATACGAAGGGCCTATATCTTGCCAAAATGGATCTCAACAAAAACGGTATAACTGAGGCAAGATCCAAATCACATGTAATTAGAGATCTAACAACTTGGTGGGATATATTTAGAAAAAGAGTTGGATTAAAGAACAGAATTATAGATTCACTACCAATTACAGTGATTAACGATATGCTGGATAATATTAAGATGAACTCTTGGAAGAGCAAGGGAATAAACAAAATCATAGATATAACAGAGCATCATAAAATTAAGCCCTTCCAACAAATAAGAGAAGCATTCTGTATCCTACCGAAGGATATCTTTAACTACCTTAGAATTATAGGGTTTGTCTAAGCGTATATGATTAAGAATAGAGAGTGTAAAAATATGCTATCTTAATCTGTTAAAGTTTTATATAAGTTAAGGCATGATAAACTTTCCGGAGCAATTGAAAAGTGGGAAAAAGATCTTCATAGACAACTAGAGGAGGAAAGTTGGAAAAGCTCTTTTAATAAATTATATAAACATGTCCACTGCTTAAATTTGACAGATTTAGAGTTTAAACTTTTGAATAGATGGTACTTAACACTGAATCTTTTAAATAAAATATACCCAAACACATCCGACAGATGTTGGCGGTGCAATATTGATGAGGGCACTTTATTACATATATGGTGGTACCCCCAACCGATATATATTTATTGGAAAGATATCATTACACTAATTGACTTTATGATAGGAAATAAATTGGCAATTGAGCCGGGAATAATTCTATTAAATTTAAATAAGTCAGAAATGAAGATAAAGGATTCAATGTTAATTTTACACATCATCACAGCAGCTAAATTACTGATAGCAAGGAAGTGGAAAAATTTACAAATTCCATCTATACGAGAAGTGATAGCACAAGTAATTTGGCAAGCAAAAATGTAAAGAGGCATCTTGGTGAGCTTAAAAAAATGTTATACACAAATAGAATATTGGGACAACTAGATGGATAAATAAGATTTTTTCTTAAAAACGTCAAAGGGTCTCTCATCTAGAAAAACGGAAAAGAACTGGGAAGTGGATAAAAAGATGAATAGTATATGTAATGTGGTGGCAATAAGACAGGATCAGACGGGTTAATCGGGCGTATAACAATATAGATGACGATAGTAGTTTGATCAAAGAGACGAAAGGGCTCTCTCTCTACAAATAAAGATAAGGGACATTAGATAAGTAAGTGAGTTTATTAGGGTTATGATAGGGATAATTAAGACAGGGATGGGGTAAGGGCGGGGGGGGGGGGCAGAAATAGGGAAATATAGGAGGAAATAAAGGTTAATCCCATGAGTTTTTTTGTTTTTTTTGCTTGAGTTATGAAAAGAAGAAGGCCTTTTATTGTGGCCAGCCTAAGGCACACCTGTGCAATAATCATGCGGTCTAATCAGCACCTGTATGATGAATGGATTATCTTGGAAAAGGAGGAGTGCTCACTAACACAGATTTAGGCAGATTTGTGAACAATATTTGAGAGAAATAGGCCTTTTGTGTACATAGAAAAAGTCTTAGATCTTTGAGTTCAGCTCATGAAAAATGGGGGCAAAAACAAAAGTGTTGTGTTTATAATTTTGATCAGTGTATAAAACCGTGGCCAAAAGGCAAAGACATGTAATTTAATTTGATTCAGTTAGATTCAATTTAGCAGCTTCTGTGATCTGATTATATTGGTCACATATCAACTAAATGGCTACTTATTGGTTTGATATTGGCATCAAAATAAATTCATCCTCTAAATTTGGCACCATAGCTGCTAATATGTTTCAGTTTGATATGCAAATAAAATTACAAATGATAATGCAAAATTAGGGTTCTCACCAACTTCAAATGAATCAAGTATAGTGGGATTCCGTTGTATCTTTTCTATTCCTTGATACACAGGTATCACCACTGGAACTTCTTGCAGTAAATCTTTGCAGATAGACTAGACCCTATTTCTTGATCTTAATCTTGTTGTGTCAGATAGCTTGGTGAGCTGCTGTCACTTCTTTGCTTGTTTTTTTGAGTTTCTGTACCTTCATGGATCAGATATGTATAAAACTTTATTTGTGCCTTTTTTTTCCTTTTCCGCTTGACATTTTTCCCTTTTAATTCCCCCTTTTACTTTTAAATTATCCCAAAAAGTAAAAATAAACTAATTATATATACATTCAAAGGGGTAGGGGTCTAGTTTATTATATATTGTTTTTCTTTGTCACTGAATTAATATGTTAGCTTTTTTTTTTTCCTTAACCCTTTTCCCTTTCTCTCTGAATAGCCTTTTCTTTTTGGGAATGGCAGCAATTTAGAGGAATTTTCTCTCTTTCCTTTGGGAAAACTGCAATCTCCTTTTTTTTTCAAATTGTTTTCCCTTCGTTGTTCTTCTTCCTCTTTTCCTTTTTTCTTTTCTCTTTTCTCTATTTTCTTTCCTCTTTTTTCTCTTTTTATTCCTTTTATACATATTGTGAGTCTTCCTGTTTCCAATTACCCCTGTCTGGTTTCCCCCATCAGTCACTGACAAATCTCCACAGAAGGGTGGACTTGTAGCATAGAATAAACCGTCTATAAATCTATTATATTAAACTTTCTTGTTCGGAACTTATTCCTCAAATTATATAAAGTAGCTTTATTAACTCATTAAAAAGCTTAAATAAGGTAGTTTTTGTAACTCAGGAGTGTCTTGCTTCCAGACTTCAAAGGGAAGGCATTTTCAAGTGAATTAGTTCTGAGCACCAGATATTTATGCAATATATCTCCTCCGATCTCCTCACTCAAGAGCTCCGCTCGGGACCATCTTGGAACCCTCACTAGGGAGAGAAACTGATGTGGCAGCTCTCCAGTTTTTCAGTGCCGATGGAAGGTATTACCTGCATGCTGCCACCCGTAGTGCCGCAATCACGGTCTCGCTTGCTGGATCCACTCGTGCTGCAAGATGCTACCCTGCCTCGTCCGGCTTGCCGTAGGCTTCCGGCTTGCTACGTCATCACGTAGACTTGAAGGCCTGCATACTTAGTATTTTAATGGGAAATGGCTTCTGAATTAGTCTTAGGGAGGGGTTAATAGTGCATTAACTTAGTAGGTGAAAATAACCAGCGTATTTATTATGTATATATGTTTCTATATTTATATATTATCATTATGACATTTTAGTAAAATTGTGCAAACGTGATCTTTTAGAGCAGACATTTTCGAGCACACTGAGATATGTAAGTAACCATACATGTCAGAACTGTTTGTGATATATGTGACCGACGACAGTACATTTCAGAATGATATATATTCTTTCAAAATTACTTTTTTTAAACATTTATTCCACGTGTGACTTAGTGGTTATGGTGCTTGGAGTTTCTTTAACACTGTTAGTATTAGTTGTACAGCAGCTATCATAGAGCTACAACTCTCAAGTTTTGTCAACTATAAGACAGGCAAAGCACCATGGGAGTTGTAGTTCTACAAGACCAGTAGACATTTTGTCTATTCATTCTATAAACAGTTTTAGCACTTAAAGGTAAGCTCTAGGCAACGTAATGTCTTCATCTTAATTTTCTGGTTCCTGTTCCATTCACCAATATGTTGTTTCAGTGAGTGTAATGTTGGCAACTGTACAATCTCATTTACTACATCTTTTATGCTATTTTTTTTTAAAGGATCAATCTTCCTGAGGAAGAATATGTGAAGATATTCAATTCCATTAATGGGTAGGTATTGACAAAAGTTGTTTTTCGCATATTACAATACACTATCAGCCACAACATTAAAACCACTGACAGGTGTAGTGAATAACTGATTATATCATTACAATGGTACCTGTTAAGGGTTTGGATATATTAGCATCTCTAAAACAGCAAGTCTTATGATGTGCTCCTGGTATGCAATGACCACCAAAATTGATTCAAGGAAGGACAATCGGTAAACCGGTGTCAGGGTCATGGGCGCGCAAGGCTCATTGATGCATGTGGAGAGGGAAGACTATCCCATCTGGTCCGATCACACAGAATAGCTACTATAGCTTAAAATGCTGGCTATGATAGAAAGGTATCAGAACACACAGTGCATCACAGTTTACTGCATTAAGCCTTTGTAGCCGCAGATTGGTGTGTTCATGATGACCCCTGTCCACCATTAAAAGTGCATTCAATGGGGGCATAAGAGTTAAAACTGGACCATGGAGTGATGGAAGGTTACCTAGACACATTTTCTTTTAGATTGGGTGGATGGGTAGGTGCCTGTGTGTCTTTGCCAGGGGAAGAGATGGTAGAAGTATGCACTATGGGAAGGAGGAAGTGTTATGATCTGTGATTTGTTCGGCTGTCAAACCTTGGGTCCTGGCATTCGTGTGGATGTTACTTTGACACATACCACCTACCTAGAGATAGTTGCAGACCACGTACACCCATTCATGGCAATGGGTTTCCCTGATGACAGTGGCCTCTTTTAGCAGGATAATGCACTATGCCACACTGCAAAAATTTGTTCAGGAATGGTATGAGGAACAGGACAAAGAGTTCAAGGTACTGCCTTGGGCTCCAAATTCCCCAGATCGTAATCCAATTGAGCATCTGTTGGTGCTGGAACAATACATCTTAAGCTCTTCTGGTGTCCATGCCTCAATGCATCAGAGCTGATAATAGGCAGGTGGTTTTAATGTGGTGGCTGATCAGTGTATGTGCTATGAAACAATGAAGTAGTTTGGATGTTATGTTTTTCATTAGAAGTTAAACTAAACTGTTAACAAAATGTGTTAATTCTCCTTCATCCATATGCAATGCATACTTCACAACAGTCCCGGATTCAGAGGGACAATGCCAAGTTTGGGTTCCTGCCCCCCATTTTGGGTTTGTTACCTGACATCCCACTTCTGGTGAAACCAAAGACAAATTCCCTTATAAGTAGAGCTGTAAACAGACACCAAAGTGGTGGATGTTCAAACATAGGATAAGGGACATCAATTAAAAATAAAAGATTCTTTATTAATAACTACTTTAATGCCTTCAAATTACTTTCTTAGAGTAGACATCTAAGCCCTCAGTTTGTCTCCTCACTCTAACTTTTTTACCCTTAGCATCCTCTATAGTAGGCTTAGCTTCCTTCTTTTTGATATCACTGTTTCTGTTTTTTCACTTTCCTTTTGGAGGCCAGTGTTTCGAAGGCTTTTTAAGTGTTTATAAATAAAGTCTTTCTAGTTTTCAGTTGGTGTCCCTTATCCTGTGTTGTGAACATCCACCACTTTCTTCTTTTTTTGGTTATTTCAGTGTTATGTTCTATTTTTGGGATTAAGTGTGTAAGCAACACTTCTTAAGTCCACTCTCTCCACATCAGGTGCCCTTTGCTTTAAATTCCCTGCTCACACAGTGGAGGTACAGTATTCTTCCTACAAAAATGGCAAATGTATTGATTAAAGAAACACTCCAAGCATAATTACTACTCTTTTCCTTCTGGTTATTGTAGCTGTAGTGTTTTACTTAAATTGATGAGCTAGAAACCCACCTCTTCAGCTCACAGTTCTCCCAAAAACAGTAATTTTACTTACCGTAAATTCCTTTTTTCTTAGTATAGTGGCAGTACTTACAAGTGGGATGTTCCTTCCGGTGTTGGACAAGAAGCTCCCCCTTCTTTGAATAATATAGCTGTGCTCCGCCTGCTGCCTCCATATAACCTGCAAGATTGAATCACCCGCCAGTAATAAAAAAGAACCAAACGGAGACAGACTAATGCAAAAACATTTAATCAAATGAAAGAGGAGGGAAAGCCAGTACTGCCACTATACTAAGAAAAAAGGAATTTACGGTAAGTAAAATTACTGTTTTTCCCTTCGTATAGTGGCAGTACTTACAAGTGGGATATAGCAAGAACCCTGCATACAACAAAGGGTGGGGACTCAGCAGGCCACAGCTTGCAGCACCTTACGCCCAAAAGCAGCCTCAGAAGATGAAAATATGTCCAGCCTATAATGCTTGATGAATGTATGCAAGGAAGACCAAGTAGCTGCTTTGCAGATGTCTTCAGGTGATGCTGCTGCTCTTTCAGCCCAGGAGGTTGCCATAGCCCTAGTGGAATGAGCCTTCAACGGGAATCTGAGAGGAATCCCTTTGGAGTGATAAGCCAACTTGATGGTATCTGTAAGCCACCTAGCCAGAGAGGGTCCGGAAACAGCACGACCCTTGTACTTGCCTTGAAAGTAGACAAAGAGATGATCTGAGGATCTAAACCCTTGAGTCCTCTGAAGGTATATCTTCAGGGATCTTCTAACATCCAGGAAATGCCACTTTCTTTCCAGATCCGATGTAGGAGATTGACAAAAGGACGGCAGAATAATAGGTTGGTTAATCGCAGCCCTAGAGATAACTTTAGGCAAAAAAGAAGGCCTGGGGTGCAGGACCACCTTTTCCTGATGGAAAATGGTGAACTCCGGAGAAGATGACAGAGCTCGGATCTCACCAACTCTCCTAGCGGAGGTGATAGCCACCAGGAAAGCCGTCTTGAAGGTTAGTAGATTGATGGGGACCTCAATCAACGGTTCAAACGGAGGTTCACAAAGGGCTTGAAGAACCAGAGACAAATCCCAGGTAGGAAAAGGCACTAATCTGGGAGGCCTCTTTAATCGTATGGACTTAACAAACCTTCGGACAAGCATGTTTGAGGCAATGTCACGAACCAGGAAGTGACTTAGAGCCGAAATTTGGCCCTTGAGTGTAGAGACCCCTAGGCCGGCTTCAAAACCATCCTGTAAAAAAGAAAGGATTTCCGGGATAGACGTTCTGGCAGGATCCGAACCTCGAAGAGAACACCAGGTTCTGAATTTCACCCAGACTCTGAAATAGATTTTCGAAGTGGACAAGCGGACAGAGGATAACAAAACGTCACATAAGTGTTCTGAGAGACCATGACCCTGAAGGATCATCCTTGCAGCAACCATGCTGTCAGGCGAAACATTTCCAGGGTTTCTACTGGAAGAGTCACATTCTCTAATAAGGTGGAAGAGATCGGGAGAGACCAACGTGATATGGTCATATTTTCCACTTCTGAGAACCAACTTCTGTTTGGCCAGAAGGGCAGGACTGCTAGAATTCTTGCCTTCTCCCATCTTATCTTCTGAACAATCCGGGGAATAAGAGCGACAGGCGGGAAAATATAAGCCATGTTGAAGTTCCAAGGGATCGACAGACCGTCTAGGACATCTGGGTAGTCTCCTGCTTGGAGAGAAGCGAATCTCTGCACTTTTCGGTTTCTCCTTGTTGCCAACAAGTCTATCTCTGGCCTGCCGAAGCGGGAAACTAGCTCCAAGAAAACCTGGTTTGATAGCGCCCAGTCTGCCTGAGACCAATGACTTCTGCTGAGGTCGTCTGCAATAATGTTTAGAGACCCTTTGATATGGGTAGCTGAGATTGCGAGAAGATTGGTTTGGGCCCAAGACATTATACGGTAGCAGAGATTTTGGAGAGCTTTTACCTTCGTGCCTCCTTGGCGATTTAAATAAGCCACAGTGGTGGCGTTGTCCGACTGAATCCTCACCATCCGATTGGTGATGACTGAACCGAAGGACACCAGTGCCTTCCAGACCGCTAGTAATTCCCTGAAATTTGAGGAGGCGCCTGCCTCTTCCTTGTTCCAAAGACCTTGATGGAATTGAGAACCGAGATGGGCGCCCCAACCAGTCTGGGAGGCATCTGTGGTTATCGTAATCCACTGTTTTTGTGCAAAAGATAGGCCTTTTGAAATGTTGCTCCTGTCTCTCCACCAGTTTAGCTGTTATTTTACCTTTCCGGATAGGTGGAAGGGAGAGTCTAGATCTTCCTGTTTTCGAGTCCATTGTGAAAGAATGTCCCATTGCAATGGTTTTGATTCTGCTTTTGCCCAAGCCACTGCTGGGATTGCAGAAGTGATGAGGCCTAGCAAACTCATAGCATCCCTGATTGAGCTTAGGTTTCTCAGCAGCTTTAATACGGCTTTTAAGATCCTCCTTTGTTTCTCTATTGGTAAAAACAGAGACAGGGACTGTTATTCTACCCGAAGGCCCAAGAATTCCAGACTCCGTGACGGATTCAACTTGGATTTTTCCAGGTTCAGGATCCAACCGTGATCTTTTAAAACCTTCATCGTAATCTTGAGATGATATTTTAGCAGTTGTTTCGATTTGGCTTTCAAGAACCAATCGTCCAGGTATGGAACAATCGAGATACCTTTCAGACGTAAGACTGCTGCTACGGGTGCCAGGATCTTCGTAAAAACTCGAGGAGCTGAAGACAGGCCAAAGGGCAGAGCCTTGAATTGCAAATGGAGAATCCTTCGCTTTCTTGTAAGAACCGCAAACCTGAGAAACTTCCAGGAAGATTCTGAAACCGGTACATGTAGATAAGCATCTATTAAATCTAATTTTGCCATGTGATCTCCTTTTTGTAAAATGTGCGTTACAAACAGAATACTTTCCATGCGGAACTTCTGGTACGGTATGCAGGTGTTGACTTGTTTTAGGTCTAGTATTGGCCGAAAGGATCCGTCTGGTTTCTGAACCAGGAACAGTCGGGAGTAAACACCCTGGAATTCCCAACGTTTGGGTACCTTCTCTACCACATCTTTTCTTAAAAGAAGAAGAGCTTCTGTTAGGAGTGCTTCTGTTTTTGTCCTTAAAGGATATACTGATAGTAGGAAGGAAGGTTGTGGTTTTGTTGAAAACTTTATTCTGTAACCTTCTGAAATTGTTCTTATAATCCACCCATTTGATGTACTCTATTTCCACTCTTGGGCGAAGAACCGAAGGCGTCCTCCCACTCTTTTGGCGTCAAAACTTCCTCTTTTTGTCTTGCCTGTTGGATTCATGTCTAGACCACTGGCTGCTGTTTCCACCTTGTTTTTGAAACCTTCGAAACCGCCCTTGGTAACGAAAGGATCGCTGACCCTTATACTGAAAACGTTTATATCCCTGTGATCTTGTTTCCAGAGGTAGGGCTTTCTTTGTATCCGACATTTGTTTAATAATGTCTTCCAAAGGTGTTCCAAAAAGTTTGTTCCTCTCAAAGGGTAATTCACACAAGGCAGCCTTGGATGCTGAATCCGCTGTCCATGTACGTAGCCAAAGAGCTCTTCTGGCCACTGACGACAATCCCATGATTCTTGCTGCTAAGCGCATAGACTCATCAGAGGCATCCAAAAGAAATTCATTAGATAACTTTAGTAGGAACATAAGATGGGAAGGATCTGAATCTGATTTTCCCATAAGAGATTCTTCCAGGGTTTGTAGCCAAACGCTCTGAGCCCTGAGAACCGCTGAACCTGCAATACCGGCTCTGCATTGGTACCCTGCGGCCTGAAATATTCTTCTACATGAAGTTTCGGCTCGTTTATCCATTGGGTCTTTGAGTCCTGAGACTTCGCCAATGGGTATAGTGGTTTTCTTAGATAGTTGGGCAATCTGAATATCTACTTTAGGAAGATCCTCCCACTTTTCTTCCGACTGTAGTTTGAACAGCAGTTTAAATTGTTTGGAAATAAATGCACGTCTTTCAGGATTCTTCCATTCTCTATGAAGGAGATCCAAGATTTTAGGTGACATCGGGAAACCTTTAACCTTACCCTTGGTAGGTTGCGTTTCTTGTACAGCTGATGTTACTTCCTTAATAAATTTTTTCAGCTCTTCTGGTGGGAAGCCTTCCTCCACACTGGAAGCTAGGCTGGAAATATCTGAAGGCGAAGAAATAGAGCATTCTCCTGAAGAAACGTCAGACACCGAAGGAGATCTATTCCTTCTACGTTTCTTAGGCTTCTCCTGTATAGCCGTCTCTTGCTTCACAGAATCTTTAAAAGACTCAAACGTCTGGGACAAATTTTCCTGGAACCAGCCCAGGAAGGATGCCATATCAGTCTGCTTAGCTTTTTCTAGCAATTCCACAGAGCACTGATTACACGTCTTTTTGCGACATCCGTCAGGCAGAGGTACAGCACATTCCAGACAACATAAGTGCTTAGATTTGCTTGTGGCTTTTTTAGGGACAGATGCTGACATCTTGTCCTTATCCGCTTTGTCCGGGGGAATAGGACTGGACATATCTGTGGATCAAACAACAAAAAATGTTTCAATAGAAATATAAATATAAATATACATATACGCATGCAAAATAATAGATGAATGAAAGGAGAGATCCATAAAATCTCACCTTAAATCAACTAAAGTCCGTGTAGGAGGGCTGGTGACACGGAGAACCAGAGCTGTACACCCACCCTTGGGGTCAGCAAGGTTCTGCACAGTTTATATATCAGAATTTAAAAAAAAAAAATTTTTAATTTTAAATTTGGCGCCAAACAACCCCGATTTCGCGCATGCGCAGTTGCGCGATTCCGTGTTTGGTGGAACGCAACGCCTCCCGGCGTGCGTTCCACCACTGTGCGCATGCGAAAAGCAATCGAGGAGGACCGCCCGGGAACTCATCTTTAGCAGCCACAAAAGGGAAGTACCCGGTCGCGTTCCGTAACGCTAGACCGGAAGTACTGCGCCACTCAGTTCCCACCCGGGGAACCATCGGGCAATTACCTCCCCGATCAGCAGCCTGTGCTGATCGCACCTTCTCCACCTGAACTGGGGAACCTGTCCGTCCCGTTGCCGGGACAAGAAGAACTGGCGGGTGATTCAATCTTGCAGGTTATATGGAGGCAGCAGGCAGAGCACAGCTATATTATTCAAAGAAGGGGGAGCTTCTTGTCCAACACCGGAAGGAACATCCCACTTGTAAGTACTGCCACTATACGAAGGGAAAATTGTAGGATGATCAGAATTTGCTGAGAAACTTTAGCCACTCCTTGTTACATACATATGCACGTATGGTACATATGCCGATTTGACTGAACAGGGGTACGGTAGGTTACATTCTCTGTTTAAAAAAAAAAAAAAATGTAACTCAAATATTACCACTGTCTTTGGCGATGAAATAGGGACACAAAAATTCTTAATCTGCCCTATGGGAAAGACCCTGGTTACTGTCATTGGCAGATGGTATGCCATTACTGCAAATTTAGAGTCCAGTAGATAACAAACGTGCACAAATCCCTTTTAGCTGCTCCGAATCAAATGCCTATTTATCTGGTGACTAATTATTTGGCACACTGGATATTTTTTTTTACCAAATCTGCCTTTTGTACTGATTTTTTATTTTTTTTGCCTAAACCACTGAGCAGAGCCAATGTTCAGACCAGTGTTTGAGAAACTTTCTATGTTTCCCAGATTTCTTGAATTTTAAATGTTCTAATTCATTAACATATTCAGCCATCATGAGTTCTGGTATTAAATTACAAAAACTAACATTTAAGGTATCTAGGAAACACAAAAAGGGTCTCAAACACCGGTCAGTGCACTTAGCTTTGCACGGCAGTTCTTTCAATAAACACAGTATTGTTGAGAATTTATAACCATACTGCAAACTTTAGTTCGTAACAACTAAATCAAATTCAGCTGGCTTTGCAAATCAGCTACTTTGACCAATATTTTCCCAAATTTGGTTTATATTACCTCCCCAATGAATTGATTAGTGAATAAACCCCAAAATATGTTAATGCATTAACCAGTGAGGCAGCAAATTTATGTATAACTAAAGAACTGTCACTTCTAGAGACCCTCTACTTATTGTGTGTACGACACTGCAGGATCTAATTTGCATCTAATGCCCTGTGTTACCCATGAAAATTAAAATAAATCAAACTATGAATATATATATATATATATATATATATATATATATATATAAAGACAATAGCTGAACTGGATATTTTTTCTAAATCTGAACTTTGTACAGATTTTTTTTTTTTTTTTTATTTACTTAAAACACATTCAGCAAAGCCAATGTTCAGACCAGAGTTTGAGAAACTTTCTATGTTTCCCAGATTTCTTGAATTTTAAATGTCCAAAGAGGAACTGTCACTCCTGATTTTAACACATACAAATCACTAGCTAAAAGTTAGTTATTGGTGTGCTTATTAAAAAAAACAAAAAACATATTTAAATTTAATGTAATATTCATGATTTGCCAGGGAACACAAGGCAAAGGATGCAAATTAGATCCTGCAGTACCGTATACACAACACACACAATAGGGAGAGGGTAAGAGCTCTCTAGAAGTGACAGATCTTTCATTCAGTAACTGAATTTGGGAATATCAATGTATCTAAAGAGTAGAAATGTAGTTACATTCAAATTGGCTGCTTTACTGGTTAATGTATTATACATTTTGGGGTTTACTTACTAATCAGTTCATTGTGGGGGGAAGAAGGTGGATAAAACCAAAATTGAGAAATGTTGACAAGTAGTTGATTTGCAAAGCCAGTTGAATTTGATGTATTTCTTGTGGCCTAAGGTTTGCAGTTCGGTTATACGTTCTCTGCAATACTGTGTTTATTGAATGAACTCCTGGGCAAAGCTAAGTGCACTGACCGGTGTTTGGGACCCTTTCTGTGTTTCCTAGATACCTTAAATTTTAGTTTTTGAAATTTAATACCAGAAATCACGATGACTGAATATGCATAAAACCACTGATGAATCTCATTGTATACAAGAACTGTAATTTAGTTACATATAACTTTATTTCTTCACTAGGTAATACGTTCGAACTTTAAAATGATCAAGGAATTTTGGTAAAAAGAAAACCAATTTGTAAAATTGAGGGCAAAACAGCAAAGTTGACTGAATTAGAAAATATTACAAATACTGTTCTTTAGGCCTAAAATTTGCATTTTGGTTTGCAGTTCACTGCAGTTCATTGTTTACTTGATAATCCATTGTATGTTGTTTTCTCGAAATTGTATTTGAAACATTACATTAAGTTTAAATTTCTTACATTTTAGGATTCTCCTTCCAGGTGGTATTGTTGACCTTAGACACTCGGGATATGCTAAAGCAGCCAAGATCTTTTATGACCTGGCCCTAAAGGTACCTTCTTACTGAAAAATGACTCCTCCTTCTGTGTAACAGTGTCTCAAATTATTATTATTATTTATAAAGCACCAAAAAGTTCCGTAGCGCTGTACAATGGGTGGACTAACAGACACATAATTGAGATCAGACCACTGGACGTACAGGAACAGAGGGGGTTGAATTTTTGAAGGAGTGGAGATTATGTGAAAGTCTAACAGAGAGGGGAAGGGCGTTCCATAGGAACGGTGCAGCCCTAGAGAAGGCTTTAAGGTGAGCATCAGAGGTAGGAGTACGAAGAGAGGTTAGACATAGGTCTCAGAGCGTATGGGCCTATTTGTGTATTAGTGAGGATAAGTAGGTCGGACCAGCATTGTATATAGATATGTAAGCAAGTATCAGGATCTTAAATTGAGTCCTATATCTTAGGGGAAGCCAAAGTAGGGGCTGACAAAGGGGGGAGGCGTGGGAGGTGCGGGCGGACAGGAAGATGAGATTGTTTCATTGCGCGTATGCCATATCATTTTATAAATATGATCCAGGAAGAGTACTGAGAGCTAGTTATGTCATAGATTCCAAAGTTTCAGGTAGGCGTATGTACAGTTTATACATTTTACTGTAGGAATAATCAGCATATGAATAAATAAAAAAATATACTAATTGAAGATCACATTCACCCTCTCTCAGATGATGACTTAAAACAAAGATAAGTGCAGCATTTTCAGCACTATAAAATGGAACTATGTCATATTATTGTCAAAAGCGTTAATATTATAAGTTGTACGCTGAACTTAAAGGGACTCTCCAGTGCCAAGAAAACATATCCTGCAGTGCCCCTTCCCTCTCCCTGCAGTGCCCCTTCAGTGACTTACCTGAATCCAGCACTGATGTCCCTCGTCGCTGGCTCAGGCTCTGCCCATGCTCCCCCCCGCCCCCCCCCCCCAACCTCAGCCGGTGGGAGAGACCTAAGGCGCATGCGTGGCAATGGCCGCGCGCACGCATTAGACCTCCTCATAGGAAAGCATTATCCAATGCTTTCCTATGGGCATTCCGGCGACGCTTGAGGTCTTCATGCATAGTGTGAGGACGTCCAGCATAGTTTAAAACACTGTTCGTGTTCTAAGAACACGGAAGTCCCTCTTGTGGCTGTCTGATAGCCACTAGAGGAGGACAACCCTGCAAGGTAATTATTGCAGTTTATAAAATCTGGAATAATTATACTAGCAGGGTTAAGGGTGGTGGGAGTTGGCACCCAGACCACTCCAATGGGCAGAAGTGGTCTGGATGCCTGGAGTGTCCCTTTAATTTTTTTGTGCATGACATTGTATAGGGTTGGTTTATAGGCTTTGTTACCTCTACGGTCTAAGAAGTCTCAGAGTATAAATTGCTTCACAAATAGCAACATTTCCTTTGTAACATACTCATTTTGCTCCAGGCTAATGACAATGGTGACTATTTCCCGATCTGGGGAACATGTCTCGGATTTGAAGAACTAACTTATCTTACAAGTGGGGAACTGTTACTAACATTGACCGATACAGAAGATGTTTCATTACCTCTGAAATTCAGTCAAGGTGTGTATAAACATTTCTACTAAATGTTCTTACATAGATATCTGAATAGGAGTGTCTTCATTTTTAAAACAAATTATCCATATGTAATACATATTTAGAGATGTAGATATAGGAAATTAGACATTGGTCAGTGTTGATAAAAAAAATATACTACATAATTTTGTTTTAAAGGAGCACTCTGAAGTGGTTATAGTGCAGGAGTTCAAGATTTTTTGCTGATGGCAATCAGCTGTGTGAAGGGGTATATATACATGTCCAGGTAATGGGTTATACAGATACCCTTGAGAAAGGCATCAAGTAGTGTGCCGAAATATTAGGGGTTTAGTGATTGTGTGCCCTGGTAGGTAAAAGTGTATTTTAGCGTATTTTACTATTTGCCGTTTCGTTCAGGTTTGATTTAAGCAAAAAAAACAACTAACTCATATAATATTTGCCTTACCTAGAATGTGGGGGTAAAAGTGTATTTTAGAGTATTTTATTATTTGGATTTAGTTATCTTGCTTATTGTGCCACTTAATCACACCTGAATGAAACAGCAAATAATAAAATACGCTACAATACACTTTTACCGTATTGCTTTGTTGTATATATTTGTTCACGGTGTCTTTTGTTTTGTACTTGTATATTTATCTTCATTTATGTGAATAAAGTATTATTATATAATTTAATATTACATATACCGTATATACTCGAGTATAAGCCGACCCGAATATAAGCCGAGGCCCCTAATTTTATCCCAAAAAACTGGGAAAACTTATTGACTCGAGTATAAGACTAGGGTGGGAAATGCAGCAGCTACTGGTAAATTTCTAAATAAAATTAGATCCTAAAAAAAATACATTAATTGAATATTTATTTACAGTGTGTGTATAATGAATGCAGTGTGTGCGTATGTTTGTGTGTATGAGTGCAGCGTGTGTGTATGAGTGCAGCGTGTGTGTATGAGTGCAGTGTGTGTATGAGTGCAGTGTTTGTGTGCATGAATGCAGTGTGTGTGTGCATGAATGCAGTGTGTGAATGCAGTGTGTGCAGGGCCGGTGCAAGGATATTTGCCGCCGTAGGCAAAAAATTTTTTGCCGCCCCTCCCCCCCCCATATGTCCTGACTTCCCCTCCTCCTCCCTCAGTGGTCCTTACCTCCCCACCCCCGTGTTCCTTCACCCCCCCCCCAGTGGTCCTGACTCACCCCTCCCCTAGTGGTCCTTACCCTCCCCTCCCCTAGTGGTCCTTACTTCCCCCTCCCCTCCCATAGTGGTCCTTATCCCACCCCCTCCCTCTCATAGTGGTCCTTATCCCCCCCCATCCCTCCCATAGTGGTCCATATACCCCCCCTCCCTCCCATAGTGGTCCTTATCCCACCCCCTCCCTCCCATAGTGGTCCTTATCCCCCCCTCCCTCCCATAGTGGTCCTTATACCCCCCTCCCTCCCATAGTGGTCCTTATCCCCCCCCTCCCTCCCATAGTGGTCCTTATCCCCCCCCTCCCTCCCATAGTGGTCCTTATACCCCCCCTCCCTCCCATAGCGGTCCTTATACCCCCCTCCCTCCCATAGTGGTCCTTATCCCCCCCCTCCCTCCCATAGTGGTCCTTAACCCACCCCTCCCTCCCATAGTGGTCCTTATACCCCTTTTTTTTGTTATTATACATTTTTTTATTATTATTATTTTTTTATTTATTTATATATATATTTTTTCGTCCCCCCTCCCTGCTTGATATATGGCAGGGAGGGGGGCTCTCCTTCCCTGGTGGTCCAGTGGTAGTTCAGTGGGGGGGAGAGGGGGGCTGGCAGAGCTGTAACTTACCTGTTCTGCAGCTCCTGTCAGCTCTCTCCTCCTCTGCGCCGTCCGTTCTGCTCTTCTGTCAGCTTACACTGTAAGTCTCGCGAGAGCCGCGGCTCTCGCGAGATTTACACTGGGAGCTGACCGAGGTGCTGAACGGACGGCGCAGAGGAGGAGAGAGCTGACAGGAGCTGCAGAACAGGTAAGTTACAGCTCTGCCAGCCCCCCTCTCCCCCCAGTCTGTATTATGGCAATGCAAATTGCCATAATACAGACCTTGACTCGAGTATAAGCCGAGTTGGGATTTTTCAGCCCAAAAAATGGGCTGAAAAACTCGGCTTATACTCGAGTATATACGGTATATAAATAAAGTATTATAATAAATTAGATAGTTAGATGAGGTGATATTTAAAGCATCTGATAAAGGGGGTAACACTGTCATCCTAAATAAATCAGACTATGTTTCGATGGTGCATAGATTAATCGAGGACAGTGACACATATGAAGTACTTAGGGGGGATCCTACCAAGAAATACTTAGCGGAATTAAAAAGTATTCTTGACACAGCGTTGTCCCTCTATTTGATTTCTAAGGAGGAATATAACTTTATATTCGTAAAAAACCCCGTAACTGCCACATTTTATTCTCTTCCAAAAGTACATAAACAAAAACCAATACTAAGTGGAAGGCCTATTGTTTCTGGCAGAGACAATCTGACTCAAAATGCTAGCTTGTATGTAGACCGGATACTGAGGAAACTGGTGTTCGAACTTCCTTCATACCTAAAGGATACTAAGCATACACTGAACATTATAGAAGAAATCAAAATTAATGGTGATGCCATTTTATGCAGTCTCGATGTTGAGAGCTTATACAGCTCTATACCACACAAAGTGGGTTTGCAACATCTTAGAGCATCTCTGGACATGAACCCGGTTGTCTAGACAAGACATAATGAATTTGTTCAGGATTTAATGCAGTTTATTTTGACACACAATCATTTTATTTTCCAAGGAAAATACTACCACCAGGTGAGAGGGACAGCTATGGGGACAGCTTGTGCCCCCTCATATGCTATCCTTCACTTGGGTTGGTGGGAAAGAACCATGGTGTTTAATGACAATATGGAGAAGTACACAAGACACATCAAATTATGGAAAAGATACATCGATGATGTATTGATTATATGGACAGACACCTCTGATCTCTTTCTAGAATTTGTCAAGTTCCTTAACTTTAATGACATTAATTTGAGATTGACTAGCGAAATTGGGGGAAAGACAATTAATTTTTTGGACATCATCATTACGTTGACAGATGAGGGGTATCTTAGATCTACACTTTTTCGCAAACCAACAGCGACCAATAATCTGTTGAATTGGACAAGTTACCACCCACCCTCACTCAAAAAAGGAATACCAATTGGACAGTATTTGCGTCTTCGACGCAATTGCTCTACTTTAGAAGATTTCAAACTAAAGGCCAAGAATTGACAGCATCAGTTCAAAGAAAAGGGATACCCAAATAGATGCATAAAAAATGCATATAAAAGCGCATTACTTGTAGACCCTAAAGATCTTCTAGTTGAAGATTCCAATTCAAAATCATCACAAGAGATCATTAGGTGCATAGGGAATTTTGATGCCGGCTGGCATCAAATTATCAATATTTTGGAAAGATTCTGGCCCCTTTTGCACCAAGATCCACACCTACATAGGGTGATAACACCCCGTGCATCTGTGACAGCAAGAAGGGGGCGCAACATTAAGGATATTTTGGTCCCTAGCCACCTTAAAAATGCCCTCAGAAACCAACATGGTTGAAATCTCCAGTCATAGGCACATATCAGTGTGGCAGGTGTAAGACATGTAAATTTATACGTCGACCATCTAAAACTTTTCCAGATTCAACATATACTCAGGAATTTAAGGTTAAAAACTTCTTTAATTGTCAATCTAAAGGCCTGGTATATTTACTTACATGCTCCTGTAACAAACTTTACGTGGGCAAGACATCCCGCAATTTCAAGTTGAGAATAGGGGAACACGTTAATTCAGTGAACCCCAAAAGATTGATAGACACCCCAGTCTCTAAACATTTAAAATTACATCATGGTGGTCTATCAGACGGGATTAGATTTTGCGGCATTGAAAGAGTTATGCTGGGACCAAGGGGTGGTGATTTAGACAAAAGACTCTTACAGAGAGAGAGCTTTTGGATATATAAGCTTAAAACCCTCTCACTCCTTGGTCTCAACAAAGGTTCGCAAGGACCCCGCGATCACATGGCCGGGGGGGGCGGGGGGGCAAGGGTGGATCGGGCAGTGGGGGTCTAGATGACTGGTATTGTCCTTTACACATAATTCACCTATCGGTCATGTATTTCTATTGTAAGTGCTTAGAACAAGCATGTCAAACGCAAAGTCTAGCATGGGCCACATAAACAAGGTTTAAGTTTATGTGGGACGCAATTTTTTTTTTACATTTTCATAGAAACGTAGGTTTATTTTGAAAAGTACAGTATATAAAAAAAAAACCCTCTCTACTAAATCCCAGTCCCAATATACTAAATCCCAGTAACCCTCTCTAGCCAACAAGCAGGCTCCACTCACATTGCCACTGCCAGTATGCGACTCCGGAGTCCGGCCTCTGGTATACCCCAAATGGCGCCATCCGCACCCTGTGCCAAATCTGATCCTCCCGCTACTTCTTGAAATCCTGTAAAGGTGGAGCACGTCGATGTCATGTCGGAATTTGACGTGGCGTTGTGTGCCTCCATGCACCTCCAGGTACTCCACTGTCCAGTCACAACCATTGCAACACTGACCAACACACACACACACACACACTGATAGACACACACACATAGATACTCACAGACAGACAGACAGCCACAGACAGACACACACACTGACACACACACTGACAGACACACTGACAGACACACTGACACACACAGACACACACAGACACACACATACTCACTGACACACACTCACTGACAGACCCACACACACACAGACACACATACACAGACACACACACACATTCTTGCACTCACATCATTTTATTTATTGCACCCTGCCTTTGGGAGCTGGTGTGGACCCTCTTCTATCTGGAGATTTCCTTCCTGCTCTTCACTTCTCCCTCGCGCGCAGTTTAGTGATGCCGGGTGCCAGAATATGACGTCATATTCCGGCACCACTACAGAAGGCGCGTGCAAGGGAGCAGTGAGGAGCAGGAAGGTTGAGCTCCCTCGCTGACGCCAGGAACCTCTCCTCCCCGGCCGGGTAACTTTTAGCATAGTAGGCACCTGCAATGTGGAGAAAGCAGGTGCCTACTCTGCTTTAACACTAAGCATGCACTTGTAGCTCGCCGGGCCGCAAACATGTCCATTGTGGGCCGTGAGTTTGGCATGCTTGGCTTAGAATAACTACTGTCTGATATCTTGTAAAAACATGTATAATGTCAAGCTTATGTGCACTTTACACCTAACGCAAATGTTTATCTTTTAATCTTTATGTATTTTCCCAGATGCCTTAAGAAGCAAGTTATTTAGAAATATTCCAAAGGATCTGTATGATAATCTTTCCAAATTACCCATAACATCAAACTTTCACTCCTGGAGCTTGTCTGTGCAGGTACATTGCTTTTTAACATTAATTGGCTTAGAAATGTGCTCTCTTCTCCATCATTCGAACTCATTACATTAGAATATATACAAAACAGCAAAATAAGGTGTGTTTGGCGCTAAAAGAGAAATGCACAAATTCCCAATGCCACTGATCACCTAATGTGGCATAACAGGAAGTGCTAGAACATAATAAACAATAAAATACTTAGATCTGAGTTGCCAGTGAGATACAGGAATAACAGATCTATATAGGAGACAAAAACATGGATGCTCGCATAGTGAAATATAGTTGTAAAATTGTATTAATAGCAAGATCCACTCAGAACTACTCACATTTACCAGAGCCACTTATAGCAGGCTCTGGCTGTGTAGATGTATAGGTAAGTAAACTGTATCCAGCTCCTATGGCTACCACGCAGACCAAGTAAGGAATCCCCAGGATGCAGTGGATAGAAAGACAGGATACTTTATTTCTCAAAATAATTAAAAACACAACGCCTGTGTTTAAGAGTGTAATTTAGGAGTTAAAGGTTTATTCCAGTCTTTTTCAAATCTTGCTTTATTTTCTCTCCTTTTTTATTTAATTATTTATTTTTTAGTGCACCTCTTACTTTGTTTCTCCATGCTTTTAAAAAACATTAAAACATTTTTTTTTTGTCTGCGAACAATATTTAATGTTAAGATACTGAAATTATACAACACCTTACTAATAACAATATTACAAGAATGTAAATTAAATCGACTATCTTAAAATTACGTTTTCTGTTTTTTAACTGAACTGGAGATAATATATTTGACAGCTCTGAATTTAGATAGTAAAGGTGACAAATAGTATATAAGACAATTAAGTGGACTGTGTTATTCGGAAAATTTGAGGTAACCTTTATTGTGTAATGTTTGCCTTGTGATATTTTATGCAAATGATTGTAACCCCTACCCCTTTCTTTTGGTAACCTTCCCTTAAATAATAAAAAAAAATATATACTAATAAAAAAAAAAAAAAAAAACATTTAAAAATAGTAAAACACTTACCTTGAATCCCACACCGGACCAAGTTCTCTCCGATCTCTTCCATACCTTCTCTGTTGTCACTCCGCATCATTCAGTTAGGGTCTCTGGTCCAATCATAGATGGGGAGGGAGTTCTGCACAGAGAGAGTGAAGCAGCTAATAGAGGAAATGAAGAGGAAGAAAGGGCGTGTTCCACGGAGAGAGTTCTGCAATAAATGAAAGGGGAGCAACTGAGTAAGTGACGAGGGAGGAGAGGGTGCTCTATAGAGGGAGTTCAGCACAGAGGGAAGGAAGTAACTATTACAGGAAGTGACAAGGAAAGAGGAAGGGCGGCACAGAGGCAGAGAAGGGGTTAATAGGCTTAGTGAAGGAGGCAGGAGTCAGGGCTGCTTAAAGGGAGAGCATGGGTTACTAAACTGAGTGAAGGGAATAGAGTCAAGGCTGCACCGAGGGAGAAAAGGGGTTAATAGACTGAGTGAAGGGGAAGCAGGCAGGGCTGCACAGCGGGTGAGAAGGGGTTAATAGACTGAGTGAAGGGATAGCAGGCAGTGCTAAAACTAAATGAAGGGGAGGGAGCGAGCTTCACATTACAGGCAGCTTTGCCTGACAAGTGAAGAAGGTGATGAGGACAGACACAATTTATGCATAGCACCAAGATTAGGCAGTCCTGGAAAAGAGTCCGTGCGCTGGGCTTGTAACCAGCCCCTGGCGCAAAAGTGGAAATATCTTTGTATGTTCAGGGATTGAATGCTGCTTAAATTGCATGACTGCTTCTAAAAGCAGGTTGAAGTACCCTTCTATCACTTTGTTAATGCAGCCCAAGTCATACCTCCTCTGGCTGAGACTAACACAGCCTCCCTACACACTTCCTGAAAAAGAGTCTTCATTTCTAGCTTCCTTCATTGCACAGAGTGTTTAATTTAGCATTTCTTATCTCCGGGTCTGTCAATAGCATGAGATAATTAAAGTTCAATAAACAAAGAAGGAAATATCTTTTTGAAGCAAACTCAATTTCTGATTGAATCTTAAAGGAATTCGTAGGGTAAAGAATACAAATCTGACCCCCTCTTTAGTCACTTACCTGATTCCACCACCGATATCCATCGGTGCTCCGCCTCCTTCAATGTCATCCGATGGCAGGGCTAATGTGCATGTTCGGTGAGCGCATTAAGCCAGAGTGTGATGATGTCCAGCGTCAGTTAGGCACGCTAAAGTTGGTTAGCAAGCAGGAAGTGCCTTTAGTGGCTGTCTTATTCATTCAATGTAATTATTGCAGTTTCTCAGAAGGTCAAACTCTGAACCTTAACTTACTCTATTTCTTTTAAAGAGAGTTTTCTCCCCATGGCATCCAAAGAAGCACAGCAGTGAGTAATGTGTAAAACCCTGCTTAATGTGGCACTCCGAGCACCATTACTACTTTTATGCATTTGATAGTTTTTGGCCTTATCAATATGCTGTATTTTTCTGCACGCTCAAATCTTTAAAGTTTTTGGATAAAATAAATAAAATGTTTTGCAGAATGCTGTACCATAAGCTTGCCTCGATAGCCACACCCCCTCACTCCAGAAAAAGACTTCCTTATCAAACAGGTATGCATACAGCTCAGCCACTGACAGTGCTGAAATATCAGAACAACAAAACAGCTTGCATTAGAAGAAGAGGACAGCCAGGGAGGTAGTTAGGATATCACTACCTGTTTGTTGTTCCACTGACTGTCTGCACCCAACTTGTGAATTAAAAACAGCTCACTAAGAGCTGTTCGGGCTAAGACTATCTAACTAGCATACCTTTGAGAAATCTTTTGGTGCAGCATTCTGCAAAACATTTACTTTATTTTTATTTTTTTGTGCAAAAATTATAAAGATTTGAGAAAGCAAAGAAATACAGCCTATTAACAAGCCCCAAATCTATAAAATGCATTAAAGGATCACTATAGTCAAAATATAAAAGCAAGAAAGACCTTAGCCTTCTTCCTTGCTTTTATATTAATTTCACCTTTAAAAAAAATAATTATATTTATTCTATTATAATAAAAACTTACCTCCGTTCCAGCACGAAATCCTCGGCAGGCCACGCCCCCTTTTCCGGCAAACCAATGATTTAGCAGGACTCAATCAAACTCTTCTCTTGACGAAGCATCATCGCTTTGTACTGCGCATGCGCAGCTTCGCGCTGCTCCAATCACGTTCTTCATAGAGCGCCATTGAAATTAATGCCACTCTATGAGAGAACACTAAGCGATTTACCGCGTATGTGCGTGTTGTGCGAGTTCTATCTATCTATCTGTATCTATGTATATCTTATCTATATCTACTATCTATCTATATATCTATCACTATGTATATCTATGTATATCTATCTATATCGTATCCATCTATATCCATCTATCTGGATCTATATCTATCTATCTATCTATCTATCTCTCTAACTCTCTTTCTCTGACTGACTCTCACACTCTTTAACTCTCGCTCTAACCCTCTCTTTCTCTAATTCACTCTTGCTAACTTACTGTCTTGCTCTCTAACTCACTCTCTAACTCACTCACTCTCTTGTTCTCTAACTCTCTCTCTATATATAATCCTCTCTCTATAATCCTCTCTCTCACCCTCTCTCTCTATTCTCTCTAACCCTCTCTTTTTTTAACCCTCTCTCTCTCACTCTCTCTCTAACTCTTGTTCTAACCCTCTCTTTTTCTACCTCACTCTTTATCTCTATCTCTCTTTAACTCTCTCGTCCTCTCTCTCACACTGTCTGACTCTCTCTAACTTTCTCTCACACTCTCTCTAACTCTCGTTCTAACCCTCTCAAACTCTCTCTCTAGCTCTCTCTCTAGCTCTCTTTTGCTCTCTAACTTTATCACACTCTCTGACTCTCACTCTCTCTTTCTCTCTCTCTCTCTCTCTCTAACTTTCTCTCTCACTCTAACTTGTTCTCACCCTCCCTTTCTCTAACTCACTCTCACACTCTGTGACTCTCTCTCTCACACTTCCTCTAACTCTCGTTCTAACCATCTCACACGCTCTCTAAATCTCTCTTGCTCTCTAACTCTCTCACACTCTCTGACTCTCTCTTACTCTCTCTCTCTCACACTCTTAACTCTTGTTCTAACCCTCTCTTTCTCTAACTCTCTTTCTCTAACTCTCTTTCTCTAACTCACTCTCTCTCTGACACTCTTTCTCTGACTCTCACTCTCTCTCTGACACTCTCACTCTCTCTGACACACTCTCTCTCTCTGATACTCTCTGACACTCTCTCTAACTCTCTGTCTAACTCACGTATTTCTAAACTAAGTTTACTTCTATGTGAAGTCCAGTAGATCTCTGGATCCTCCTCCTCGGTCTCCAGCCTCCTGTCTTCTGCCATCAGCAGCCTGTCAGCCAGAGCTTATGATGTGCGTGCATGAGATCCTTATCTCACACACTATAGGCTCTGACCGTAGACAGCCTCAGGGGTTACTGTAGGACACTGCAGGCACATTCACAGTGCCTGCAGTGTTCTGATACTATGTTTGAAGTCTTCATCTAACCATGAAGATGTCAAAAATGAGTACTGCACATCAGGCAGGACTTAACCAGGAAGTCCCTCTAGTGGCCGTCAGAGTGACTGCCACTGGAGGTGTTCCTAGGCTTTTTAATGTACACTGTCTTTTCTCCTAAAATACAATGTTTACATTTAAAAAGCCTGCAGGGATCTACTGTACTCACCAGAACAACCTCATTAAGCTGAATTTGTTCAGGTGACTATGAGATGTCCCTTTGAAGTTGTATTGATGCAGTACTAAACTCAAAATTGTGAAACAAATTTTGATTTGCGTCACTGATCTTAGGAATACAATTATGATTATTTTACAGCCCTTTTAAAATATGTAATACACTATATGTATTAATGCTTCCATGAAGATAGAATGTTATCTTTTAAAATAGCTGATGTAGATTTTTTTTTCTTATGAAAACCTATTGTTGGTTTGATAAGCAAAAATAGAATATTGTCTGCCACAAACTGTTAGTAGTTTTTTTTCTTGTCTTCATATTTGTGAAAACTGCAGTTTCCTGTAATATGACAAATGGAAACAACCTAATTTTACAAACTCAATAAATTCCATTGTGTATACAGAAGCAAGAAGGGATTGAAACAAATGATTATGTAATAATACTAATAATACTCACTGCATGAGAAGGCTTTGTAAGTAAACAATGTCTCTTTAATGAGTCTTATTTTAACCCCTTAAGGATGGCGGGTGTACTATGACGTCTTTGGGGACCCGGCTCTAAATGCTGGCAGGCGGCATAGTACATCCCCGCCGTCCAAGGGGATCTGCTCGCATCCAAGGCAGTCCCCATGCTGCCGATTTGGCCCTCTCAGCCCCATGTGTTCGCGAGGTCCTTGTGAGGACCTCACAATCACATAGACGGATTAGCCGTCCATAGCAGTGCCAGCAGGGGGACTGCCTGGAATGACAGGTAGTCCCCCTGCTGCCTGTAAAAAAGTTCAATAAAGGTTAAAAACAGTGTAAAATAAAATAATATATATATATTTATATATATACACACACATACACTGTCAAAGTGTATTTTAATGTAAAAAAGTTCAATAAAGGTTAAAAACAGTGTAAAATAAAATAATATATGTTAGATCATATATATATATATATATATATATATTATGTATATTATCTAAGTATGTATGTATATATATATATATATTAATATATATATATATATATATATATATATATACATACTTAGATAATATACATAATATATATATATATATATATATGCAGGGCTGCCATCAGAAATTTTGGGGCCCCTGACAAAGCACAAGGTCTGGGCCCCCCCCCGACCCCTCCCTCCCGGGCCCGCCCACGCCCTACCTAGTCCGCTAACAATGATGCGGGACTGAATGTGGTGTGTATAGTGGAAGTGAATTAGAATGTGTGTAATGGATGTAGTGTTTGTGTGTATTAGATACTGTTTGTGCAGTGAATGCAGAGTGTGTTAGTGTAGCGGATGCAGTGTGTATAGTGAACGCAGAGTGTGTTTGAGTAGTGGATGTAGTGTGTGTACAGTGATGTAGTGTTTGTATGTACTAGATGAAATGTGTTTAGTGGATGCAGTGTCTGTAGTTGATGTAGTGTGTGTATTAGACGCAGTGTCTGTGTATAGTGAATGCAGAGTGTTTCAATTTGTGGTGGATGTAGTGTGTGTACTGTGAATACAGGATGTTTGTGTAGTGGATGCTGTGTGTACAGTTAATGCAGAGTGTGTGTCAGTATAGTGAATCCAGAGTGTGTGCATAGTTTAGTGAATGCAGAGTGTGTGTTAGTGTGTAATGAATGCAGAGTGTGTCAGTGTTATGAATGTAGTGTGTGTGTTAGTGCAGTGAATGCAGAGTGTTTGTAAATGTGTAGTGAATGCAGAGTGTGTGTTAATGTGTAGTGAATGCAGAGGGTGTGTTAGTGTGTAGCGGATGCAGAGTGTGTGTTAGTGTAGTGAATGCAGAGTGTTAATGTGTAGTGAATGCAGAGAGTGTTTGAGTAGTGGATGTAGTGTGTGTACAGTGATGTAGTGTGTGTTTGTGTAGTGGATGTAGTGTTTGTATGTACTAGATGAAATGTGTTTAGTGGATGCAGTGTCTGTAGTGGATGTAGTGTGTGTATTAGACACAGTGTATGTGTACAGTGAATGCAGAATGTTTCAATTTGTGGTGGATGTAGTGTGTGTACTGTGAATACAGGATGTTTGTGTAGTGGATGCTGTGTGTACAGGTGATGCAGAGTCTATGTTAGTGTAGTGAATGCAGAGTGTGTGTCAGTATAGTGAATCCAGAGTGTGTGCATAGTTTAGTGAATGCAGAGTGTGTGTTAGTGTGTAATAAATGCAGAGTGTGTGTTAGGGTGTAGTGAATGCAGAGTGTGTCAGTGTAATGAATGTAGTGTGTGTGTAAATTTGTAGTGAATGCAGAGTGTGTGTTAATGTGTAGTGAATGCAGAGAGTGTCTTAGTGTAGTGAATGCAGAGAGTGTGTTAGTGTAGTGAATGCAGAGAGTGTGTTAGTGTAGTGAATGCAGAGAGTGTGTTAATGTGTAGTGAATGCAGAGAGTGTGTTAGTGTGTAGCGGATGCAGAGTCTGTGTTAGTGTAGTGAATGCAGAGAGTGTGTTAGTGTGTAGCGGATGCAGAGTGTGTGTTAGTGTAGTGAATGCAGACTGTGTTAGTGTGTAGCGGATGCAGAGTGTGTGTTAGTGTAGTGAATGCAGAGTGTGGTAATGTGTAGCGAATGCAGAGTGTGTGTCAGTATAGTGGATGCAGTGAGTGTGTTAGTGTGTAGTGTATGCAGAGTGCATGTTGTATTAGTGAATGCAGTGTGTGTATTGTATTAGTGTATGCACTGTGTGTGTTAGTGTATGCAGTGTGTGTTGTATTAGTTTATGCAGTGTGTGTGTTTGTGTATGCAGTGTGTGTTGTATTAGTGTATGCAGTGTGTGTTTGAGTAGTGGATGTAGTGTGTGTACAGTGATGTAGTGTTTGTATGTACTAGATGAAATGTGTTTAGTGGATGCAGTGTCTGTAGTTGATGTAGTGTGTGTATTAGACGCAGTGTCTGTGTATAGTGAATGCAGAGTGTTTCAATTTGTGGTGGATGTAGTGTGTGTACTGTGAATACAGGATGTTTGTGTAGTGGATGCTGTGTGTACAGTTAATGCAGAGTGTGTGTCAGTATAGTGAATCCAGAGTGTGTGCATAGTTTAGTGAATGCAGAGTGTGTGTTAGTGTGTAATGAATGCAGAGTGTGTCAGTGTTATGAATGTAGTGTGTGTGTTAGTGCAGTGAATGCAGAGTGTTTGTAAATGTGTAGTGAATGCAGAGTGTGTGTTAATGTGTAGTGAATGCAGAGGGTGTGTTAGTGTGTAGCGGATGCAGAGTGTGTGTTAGTGTAGTGAATGCAGAGTGTTAATGTGTAGTGAATGCAGAGAGTGTTTGAGTAGTGGATGTAGTGTGTGTACAGTGATGTAGTGTGTGTTTGTGTAGTGGATGTAGTGTTTGTATGTACTAGATGAAATGTGTTTAGTGGATGCAGTGTCTGTAGTGGATGTAGTGTGTGTATTAGACACAGTGTATGTGTACAGTGAATGCAGAATGTTTCAATTTGTGGTGGATGTAGTGTGTGTACTGTGAATACAGGATGTTTGTGTAGTGGATGCTGTGTGTACAGGTGATGCAGAGTCTATGTTAGTGTAGTGAATGCAGAGTGTGTGTCAGTATAGTGAATCCAGAGTGTGTGCATAGTTTAGTGAATGCAGAGTGTGTGTTAGTGTGTAATAAATGCAGAGTGTGTGTTAGGGTGTAGTGAATGCAGAGTGTGTCAGTGTAATGAATGTAGTGTGTGTGTAAATTTGTAGTGAATGCAGAGTGTGTGTTAATGTGTAGTGAATGCAGAGAGTGTCTTAGTGTAGTGAATGCAGAGAGTGTGTTAGTGTAGTGAATGCAGAGAGTGTGTTAGTGTAGTGAATGCAGAGAGTGTGTTAATGTGTAGTGAATGCAGAGAGTGTGTTAGTGTGTAGCGGATGCAGAGTCTGTGTTAGTGTAGTGAATGCAGAGAGTGTGTTAGTGTGTAGCGGATGCAGAGTGTGTGTTAGTGTAGTGAATGCAGACTGTGTTAGTGTGTAGCGGATGCAGAGTGTGTGTTAGTGTAGTGAATGCAGAGTGTGGTAATGTGTAGCGAATGCAGAGTGTGTGTCAGTATAGTGGATGCAGTGAGTGTGTTAGTGTGTAGTGTATGCAGAGTGCATGTTGTATTAGTGAATGCAGTGTGTGTATTGTATTAGTGTATGCACTGTGTGTGTTAGTGTATGCAGTGTGTGTTGTATTAGTTTATGCAGTGTGTGTGTTTGTGTATGCAGTGTGTGTTGTATTAGTGTATGCAGTGTGTGTTGTGTCAGTGTATGCAGAGTGTGTTGTGTTAGTGTATGCGGTGTGTGTGTTGTGTCAGTGTATGCAGAGTGTGTGTTTTGTCAGTGTATGTAGTGTGTGTGTGTGTGTGTGTGTTTTGTCAGTGTATGTAGTGTGTGTGTGTGTGTGTGTTGTGTCAGTGTATGTAGTGTGTGTGTGTGTGTTTTGTGTCAGTGTGTGCAGTGTGTGTGTTTTGTCAGTGTATGTAGTGTGTGTGTGTGTTGTGTCAGTGTGTGTGTTTTGTCAGTGTATGTAGTGTGTGTGTGTGTGTGTTGTGTCAGTGTATGTAGTGTGTGTGTGTGTAAATGTCCAATGAGGAGGGCGAGGGGGGGCATTCTAACATTATTAAAAAAAAAAAAAATTAATTAATTAAATTGTTTCTCCCCCCTCCCTGCTTACCTGTGTCTAGGGAGGGGGGAGATTCCATCCCTGGTGGTCCGGTGGCATGGTGGGGCCCCCCGGCTTCCTGTTACCGCAGAGGGGGCCCAGCACACAGCTTCTCCTCTTCTCTCCTCCAATAACTCTCGCGAGACCCGCGGAGCGTTGCCATGGCAACCGGGTCTCGCCAGAGTTATTAGCAGGGAGGAGAAGAGAAGAGGCAGTGTGCTGGGCCCCCTCTGCGGTAACAGGGAGCTGGGGGGCCCGCGGCTGCACACATAGATAGCGATATTTGCTATCTATGTGTGCAGGGAGGGAAAGTGGGGCCCGGGACTGCCAGAGCAGTCCGGGCCCCCCAGGGCCGCCGGGCCCGTGACAACTGTCACGGTTGTCACCCCCTGATGGCGGCCCTGTATATATGATCTAATATATATTATTTTAGTTTACACTGTTTTTAACCTTTATTGAACTTTTTTACATTAAAATACACTTTGACAGTGTATGTGTGTGTACATATATAAATACACACATATATATATATATATATATATATATATATATATATATATATGTATATATATACACACACATACACTGTCAAAGTGTATTTTAATATTGGTTACATTGCCTTTGAGACCGTATGGTAGACCAGGAATGAGAATTGCCCCCGTGATGGCATACCATTTGCAAAAGTAGACAATTTAAGGTATTTCAAATGGGGTATGTCCAGTGTTTTTTTAGTAGCCACTTAGTCACAAACACTGGCCAACATTGGCGTTCAAATGAGTTTTTGGCATTTTTTACACACAAGCAAATATTAACGCTAACTTTGGCCAGTGTTTATGACTGAGTGGCTACTAAAAAGGATTGGACATACCCCATATGCAATACCTTGGGTTGTCTTCTATTGCAAATGGTGTGCCATCATGGGGGTAATTCACATTCCTGGGCTACCATACGGTCTCAAAGGCAACGTAACCAATCTGGCGAATTTCAATGGGAAAAAAATGAAAAATGTAACATGCTATGTTTGAGCCTGTGACTTCCCAAAACACCATAAAACCTGAACATGGGGGGTACTGTTTTACACGTGAGACATCGCTGAATACAAATATGTGTATTTTATTGCAGTAAAAGCAAACAGTATTATGACATTCACAGTTAGAATGTCATGCAGAACTAGAAAAATAACATTTCTTAATTTCTCACATTTCTTTATATTTTATTCAAATTAAATTATGTTTCATAGCTAAATATTTGATGTTAAATGAAATCCCTATTTCTCCTGAATAAAATGATATATAATAAGTGTGGGTGCACTTAATATGAAAGAGGTGAATTATGATTGAACAGACATATAGTCAAACTCCAAGTTTTGTTTCCGTTTTGTTTTGATTAAAACTTGTACATTTGGCTCAGTCCTTAAGGGGTTAACTATCACATTTCTGTACAGCTTAGCATTATTTTTTATTTCAGTCCTTGTGTATTCCATTGCTGTTGCTTGAAGTACTGCTAGTTAAGCTTGACATGCGTTAAGGTGGCATACTCCCATCGACTTACCATTTGTGGTTATGTATTTTATGTTTTCTCTGCAGAATTTTACAGCTAATGAGAAATTGAAAAAGTTCTACAATGTTTTGTCAACAAATTCCGATGGCACAGTGGAATTTATTTCTACATTTGAAGGTACTTCTTAATGCTTTTTTTTTTTTGCTGCTAATTGAATATTTTTTACACACAGCAGAGTAAAAACCTAGAGTTAAAGTACTGTATCCACAGCAGTCTGTATACACTTAGTGCACTGGGGAAAGGGTTAACCCAGCACTCAAAATCCACCTGTACACATTTAATAATGCAGATACTATATTTTTTGAAAGATAAAGGTAAAAATAAAGGTGAAAAATAAAGATACAAATCTACAATATTGGAATTACAAAACAACAAACCCACTTTGAATGTTATTCCAGTGAGTTTGTAAAAAGTATAACAAAGAGGCAAACATGTATTCCTGATCCTATAGTGTTAAAATACTATCTAGCCTCCGAAATAGAGTAACATCTTACCTTTATTTTAGTCTGCTGACTCTGTCTCTGATCTGCCTCCTTGGCTGACATCATTAAAAGTGATGATTTTAGCCAATCACAAGGCTTTCCCATAGCAAAGCATTGGATTGACTGAGGTTCTCAATTTTTCTGACAACCTCAGCCAAACGCCGCCCTGTTCAATAAGCATCTCCTCATAAAGATACATTGAATCAATGCATCTCTATGAGGAAAGTTCAGTGTCTCCGTGCAGAGGATAAGGACACTGAATGTCAGTGCTGCACAGTATGTAGCACTGCCCCAGGAAGCACCTCTGGTAGTCACCCACGGAGTGGCCACTGGAAGTGTCCCTAGGCTGTAATGTAAACACTGTCTTTTCTCTAAAAAGACAGTGTTTGCTGTAAAAAGCATGCAGGGAATGATTATAGTCACCAGAACAAATACAACAAGCTGTAGTTGTTCTGGTGACTATAGAGTCCCTTTAAAAGTAAATGTCCTGTATGTTAGGCTATGCTTTTTTGTATATTGACATTGGGTCTATTCACATGGAACCCTCTGTGCAATCTGTCTAATCTATCTCATATACACCTTCTCCGGGATAACTAATTTTCCTTCTAAATATGCTTGTTTGGCTATTTGATTTTGTTTTCGTTTATATATAAAGACAGAAATATGGAATATGATCCATAAACGATTCTGGGTTTGTCTAGTAGTGTGAAAACTGTAAGTACATTAACGGGACACTCTAAGGATGATTATTATTAGTGCACAATGTTCTGTAGTGGTTAAGAAATTTTAGGGTTCAGCACCCTTTTTGTCAAACTATTTGAGCGGTGTGACAAAACGTGAGGATCTCATAGAACCCAAAGATCATTCCCACTCCAGAGACTATAGAATAATTTCACTTCCTCAATATCCATACTTAATAATAAGATTGCAAGGAAAGGTTGACAAGGCTGAGAGTTTCATGTACTTGTCTTAAACTATGTTGAATGTTTTAACCCTCTAAGACCGCAGCCAAATGTACAAGTTGTGATCAAAACAAAACGTAAACAAAACCTGGCATTTGCGCTATATATCTGTCCAACCATAATTCACCTCTTTCATATTAAATGCACCCCCCCCTTATTATATATCATTTTATTCAGGGGAAACAGGGCTTTCATGTAATATCAAATATTTAGCTATGAAACATAATTTAATATGAAAAAATTGGGAGAAAATAAGACATTTACCGTATTTTTCGCTCCATAAGACGCACTTTTTTTCCCCTCAAAAGTGAGGGGAAATGTCTGTGCGTCTTATGGAGCGAATATGAAGCTTTACTTACCTGTCTTGCAGCGTTGGCCGGCAGCACAGGGCGCACCGCGGTAGTGGAACTTGAATTTCATGTTCCGGTTTCCGGCGGGACTGAAAGGAAGTGTGCACAAGCTGAGTGCGCACTTCCTTTCAGTCCCGCCGGAAACCGGAACATGAAATTCAAGTTCCACTACCGCGGTGCGCCCTGTGCTGCCGGCCAACGCTGCAAGGCAGGTAAGTAATTATGGGACAAGGGGAGGGGGACAGTATGGGAGAGAAGAATATGGGGAGGGGGATGAAGTCTATGGGGGGGATGAAGTCTATGGGGGGGATGAAGTCTATGGGGAGGGGGGGAGATGAAGTCTATGGGGAGGGGGGGAGATGAAGTCTATGGGGAGGGGGGGAGATGAAGTCTATGGGGAGGGGGGGAGATGAAGTCTATGGGGAGGGGGGGAGATGAAGTCTATGGGGAGGGGGGAGATGAAGTCTATGGGGAGGGGGGGAGATGAAGTCTATGGGGAGGGGGGGAGATGAAGTCTATGGGGAGGGGGGGAGATGAAGTCTATGGGGAGGGGGGGAGATGAAGTCTATGGGGAGGGGGGAGATGAAGCCTATGGGGAGGGGGGGACATGAAGTCTATGGGGAGGGGGGAGATGAAGTCTATGGGGAGGGGGGAGATGAAGTCTATGGGGAGGGGGGAGATGAAGTCTATGGGGAGGGGGGGAGATGAAGTCTATGGGGAGGGGGTGGGTGAAGACTATGGGGAGGGGGTGAGTGAAGACTATGGGGAGGGGGTGAGTGAAGACTATGGGAGGGGGGGACACTATGGGACAGGGGAGAAAAAAAATATTCTGTACAAACTGTCCCATAGTAAGAAACACTATGGGACCGTTTGTTCAGAATATTTTTTTTTCTGGGTTTGTTCCTCTAAAAACTAGGTGCGTCTTATGGTGAGGTGCGTCTTATGGAGCGAAAAATACGGTAGTTATTTTTTTAGTTCTACATGACATTTTAATTGTCAATGTCATAATACTGTTTGCTTTTACTACAATAAAATACACATATTTGTATTCAGCAAAGTCTCACGTGTAAAACAGTACCCCCTATGTGCAGGTTTTATGGTGTTTTGGAAAGTTACAGTGTCATATATAGTACGTTACATTTGAAATTGAAATTCGCCAGATTGGTTACGTTGCCTTTGAGACTGTATAGTAGCCCAGGAATTAAATTTGCAATAGAAGACAACCCAAGGTATTGCAAATGGGGTATGCCCAGTCTTTTTTAGTAGCCATTTGGTCACAAACACTGGCCAAAGTAAGCGTTAGTATTTGTTTGTGTGTGAAAAATGCAAAAAAACGCCAATTTTGGCCAGTGTTTGTGACTAAGTGGCTACTAAAAAAGACTGGACATACCCCATTTGCAATACCTTGGGTTGTCTACTATTGCAAATGGTATGCCATCATAGGGGTAATTTTCATTCTTGGGCTACCATAGGGTCACAAAGGCAACGTAAGCAATCTGGCGAATTTTAATGTGAAAAAAATGAAGCACAAGCCTTATATTTGACGCTGTAACTTTTGAAAACACCATAAAACCTGTACATGAGGGGTACTGTTGTACTCGGGAGACTTCTCTGAACACAAATATTTGTGTTTCAAAACAGTAAAAAGTATTGCAGCAATAATATCGTCCGTGTAAGTGCTGTTTGTGCGTGAAAAATGCAAAAAACTTCACTTTTACTGGCGATATCATCGTTGTAATACATTTTACTGTTTTGAAACACTAATATTTGTGTTCAGCGAAGTCTCCCGAGTAAAACAGTACCCCCCATGTACAGGTTTTATGGTGTCTTGGAAAGTTATAGGGTTAAATATAGTGCTAGCAAATTAAATTCCCTATACTTTCGGCATGGGTTGTCAGGCAGGTCCCGCTAATTGTAATTAATTAGGATACCTAATTATGTAAAAATATTACATAAATATCTGTTTAGAATTAATATATGTATATATATATATACATACGTGCATATATATGTATATATAATTTTTTTTAAATATTTTTATTTATATATATAGGTATATCTATATATAGTGATATATACGTATATATTTATGTATATAGATATATATATTATTTCGTTCTACGTGTATTTTATATATATATATTATCAAAATACAGTTAGAACGAAATAACAAATCTATATATTTTTTAATTATTTATTTTTAATTATTTTTGTAATTTTATTTTTTTACGTATTTACATTTATTTTTATATTCTATATAAATATATATATAACAATAATTATATATATATATATTTAATCAGTATCAGTCTACGTGTAATTTGATAATATATATGTATAATTATATATATATATATATATATATATTAATAGTAAAATACACCTAGACAATGTATGTGTGTGTATGTATATGTGTAATATGTATATGTATATATATATGATCTAAGTATATCATTTTTTTTTTTTAACACTTATTTTAATTTTATTTTATTTTATTTCCAGCCAGCAGGGAGTCCCCCTGCTGGCAATGCAGCAGGCAGCTAACCCGGCCATGTGATTGTGAGGACCTCACTCTCACATGACCGGGGGGGGGCTGCAGGAGGAAGGATCTGCCGCGGGGGACTCCCTGGGAGTCCCCCTGTAACGGACCGTTTCACTTACAAGAGGGTAAAACCCAGTTTAGGCGATAATCCCCTTTACAGATGCACAGGCAGCTACTGCAAACACCATTCTCCCGACTGGAGACACACGAACACTGAATCCGAGAAACCGTTTAAATTCTCCCAAGCATATGAATGCTGTAGACCATTGAATAGGAACCATACGAATAGGCTTGTACTCCTAGCAGTCAACTGGAACAGCATGCAATAAATCCTTCCCCCCAATAATGAGACGACACATCACTTTGAGGGTAAAACAGGAACTCTGGACTGGCTCATCCAGCCTGGCCTTTATTTCCAACTCACACATACAGGCCACACCCAGGGGGAGGCATAAAAGAACCAATGACATAGATGTTACCTCCCACACATCCCCTCCCCTTAGTGTGACACATAATCCCATTATGCATGCAGTTTAAAATATACTTTTACACAACTTTCATAACTTTAAAACCATACATCACATTCACATAAAAATACATACCCACAATCAATCCATTCAGGGGAACAACATATAAAAAAATGGCATGAATCCGACCAGGGGTTCAAAAGTTACTAAAAGTATCTTTTGTCCCTCCTGGCTGGCAGAAAAACATCCCCACAATGCACCCTGGTTTCCTCCCTTCTGCCCTGGAGTTAATTGGAGAAGTAATCCAATTATCCAGGACTAGAGGCAGACTCCATTAACCACATGGTTGCAAAACGACATAAAACACTTTAAAATACATAAAGTCACATTTACACATAACACACAGACATTTCACCTATCCCCAGATAGCTGGGATCTGCGCGCACAAAACTACCGAATAGTGCGCAGATCCTACTCACACAGTACAATTGCCATGGAGCTAAAGTCTTTCCCATAGTCTTTCATTATATGAATAGGCTCCATGGGATGGCTATCTGGGGTATCACATTCCCATAAAGTCTGGTCCATAGTCCAAAGGCAAGAGGCGGGCAATCAGCCCCCTCCAAGGACACGTGGCGAGCTGCGGGGGGCTCCCTGGTAGTCCCCCCAACCGCGATCGCTGGCGTAGGATCGCCGGCGACTGAGTAAGTAAAAAAAAACCGGAGGGCGTAAAATTACGCACGGCGGCGTTTAGAGCCGCTTAAAAAAGGACGTAATTGTACGCCCTCCGGTCTTAAAGGGTTAATCCAATTATATGATATGACAATCCATTAACAACTTTTGTTCCAACTGCTAAAGCTTATGTAATGGAACCGCTGGCACCCCGGGTATTTTCCGCTGACGGATGCTCCTAGTGCTTTCCGAGGACTCCAAGCACTCTGCCTGACACCATAACCACTGCAGACCCCTTGGTTGGGGTCTCGCCGTCTCCACCCACTCTGGACCCAAGACCAGGGTCCAGCTTCCAGTAGGTGGACCTCTCCGAATTCCAGAGAGCAGGAACAGGAACAAGCTCTTAGCAGAGCTTAGTGATTATACCCTGGGGAGTATAGTGATTATAGCAATCCCCAGAGTGTAGTTCTCCAATCCCCCAAACATGAGCGCAAACTTCATGAAGTTCCAAGATGATCTGAAATTTTAATGACCACACACTGGCTTTTATGCAAGTCCCCATGCAAGGGGACATCCCACAGGGTGGGACACTCTACAACCAATCATATACAGGAAAACCGTAAAACACACCCAGCACAAACATACAATCCCTCCCCTCTGCCTGTGATATATTTACTGAACACAATGGGTTAATGTAATTTATCACAGGCAGGAAAAATACACTTTTTATACATGCACTGTAACTTAAAAAATATGCATCACATTCACATAACACATATTCAGAATCAGCATACTTTAAATATAAACATAACCAAAAATCAGACAAATCCCCCCAGTACATAAAAAGTTAGGTGGAAGTCTTTTATGACCAACCGCAAGCACATTTTCCTGCCCAAAACAGTTCCATAGATTTGGGCTGTGCGGTCTGTCTATTTTATGCAGAAAAATGACTTAGTCCTATTTGAACGTGCGTTCGAATTTTCGAACGGGACTTAGTCTCTGCAGCTGAAAGTACAGTGTAGGAGAAGGTAAGGGTCAGCGGTGTTCGCGGAAATGTGTAGCCGATTTCAGTTCCATGAATTTGGCTACACATACCGCTGATCTCGTTCGAATTAACAAAGATGGTCGCCGCCACGTGTTGGTTTGCACGAACAGCGGCCACCCAGCGCTCGGCAATTAACCTTCAGTAACCTCACAGCCTGGGAGGTAAATTGCCTGCACACTTCCACTTCTGGGTGGTCCGCCTGTGTGGTACTTGGTTCAGTAAGCCCCATTTACTGAACCAAGTGGGAGAAAGCCAGGAACAAAATATTTTAACTAAGTCTGGGGACACTGGGGACACCGTCTTAAAGGGGCATTGTCACACAAAGTCTCAATATGTCCCCAGACAGTTCTTAAAGGGCCAGCATGGTCCCATACAAGTCCATAAGCCACAATGCAGTTCTTAAAGGGCCAGCAGCAGCATAATAAAAATCCATTAGCCCAAATAATGTTTGTAAAGGGCCATACAGCCCAGGGCCATAGTCATGAGGCAGAAGGCTGGCAATCAGGCTCCTCCAACAGCCAGGGGAAAAGGGCAGCTTGTCACCTAAAAATCCGGTGACAAAAAGTGTTTCGTCAGAGCTTACTTACCTGTAATCCTTAGCACATCAAGATCTTGTCTATAGCAACTGGTGTACATTTTTCACACCAGAATGCCTTTTGCCAAATGCTGATGTGGAGGAAATAGTAAGTGCTGCTCACTGGGAGTAAGTGTTTGCACATTCAACATCCAGAAAGCTAAAGTGGTTGTGGTGCCTAGTGTGCCAATTTGTTATGGGTCACTCTAAACACAGTAACAAAGTTACAGTATTGCAAAATATATGATGCAGATCATATCCCCCTCTCATTCTTAGCTCTGAAAGTGGTTTCTCTGCTAAGCTCTGAATTGCTACAGCTATTAGACATCTCACATCTGAAAGATGGACCATTTATGGTTGTGTCCACATTTTTTATTTTTTATGAATTATTTTTTTTAATCTTTTTTTTTTTGTCTTTCCCATTTTCTTTTTAAACCAATCCTCTTTTAGCATATGATTATCCAATCTATGGAGTTCAATGGCATCCTGAAAAAATTTCGTTTGAGTGGAAGATAGCACCTGGAATCTCACACACAGCAGAGGCGGTGTATGCATCATTTTATATGGCCGAGTTCTTTGTTAACGAAGGTAAGGCATGTAATAGACATATATACAATGTACTTTTTTTATGTTCATATTTTCTCTCTTTCAAATTATTTATACACTTATAGCAGAACTGTCATATAGCTTTCTATATGTTGTGGGTTGTGCTGTTTTTCTAATTGCCAATCATTTTAAATTTATAATAATGTTTTTGCACAAACATATTATGTTTTATATATTGTTTTAAACTGAGTTTTAGAATTTTAATTGCTTGCCTAGTTGTCCTAGCACAGCACACCATCTAAATGAACCTAACGCAATCCATTCCATGCATGCAGGCACATGTATCTTTATAGAGGAATTGCCCAGGCATGATTGACGTTTCTCTGCTGATGCCGGAGTGCGAACACACAGAGCATTATGAGGCGGTTGTATCTCCTGCCTCTTGTAGTACAGAAGTGCTATGGAACCAGTGTTGTACTAGTACAGGGGTGCCAAAAACATCCCCAAATGTTTTAAAACTACAGCTTCCATGATGCTTTGGCATTCTAAAGGCAGGTAAAGCATCTGGGACTTGTAGTTCTACAACTTTCGGGGATCTACCTTTTGGGAACCCCTGTACTAGTGGGTGCTCAAAGTGAAAAGTATACCTTTTTATCTGTATGTATTTTTATTGTGTAGTCACAGAACCATATACAGTCAAGAATATATAATTGTATTGAAATGTAAACTGCACATTTTGTATGAAGCAATAACGGACATAAATACCATATTTAATTAGTCAGCAAATTGTAATAAAGCTGAAGGAATTAATCTAGCGGTGTCTCATTCTTCGTTCGCCAGAATAATACTCACAGCAATAAGGGATGTGGGGATACCTAGGAAGAGGGTGTGGGTGGTCACAAAGCAAAGGGCAAGAAAAAAGCTGCCTCTCCCCACAGGCCCTGTCCAGCAAGGCCAGACAACTCTGCCGTCCCTAGATCAGCAAAAAACACCCAATAGCCAGTGCTTGAGCTGGATTATTGTCAATTTGATCTTGAGTGTTATTTAGAAGTGTAGCAATGACTCAATAGTTTGGGGAAATATCAGAAGTTTGAATATATTAATAATTTAGTATGTAATTATTGTTTGATCTTATCTGTGCACTTGTTACCATTTGAATATAAATAGGAATAGCACTGCAAAATGCTATATTGTTGCCATGACAAAGTCACATTAAACCACTAACAAGTTTGAGTAACTTTGTGTCTTGATAATTAAGCCATCACCTAGGCACTCTAATTATATATTTCAGCTCTTTTTATAAAAGAGCAAAAGTTCAAAACACAGAAGTGGAAGATTTCTGTTGTTTTGTTATTTTTATTTAAACAATAATCTGAATGAAAATAAAGTCTGCACTTTATGTACTATAACAACCTATACTCCTTCAATTAAACATGAAATGAAAGCCAGTGTGTCTTTCTCCTATTAACAAAGATTGAGGTTCTTCAAGCCCTATTCATTCTAGAATACCAGTGCCAGTAAGGTTTGACCTCAGTTGTTAAATTTTCACGAGAGCGGTAAAGACATGTTATTTAAATCACCTTGATATCATTATTTTAAAAATAAAACACAATAAACACTATCTAGCTCACCTGCCTTCCCCACTTTTCCCCTAAATATAGTAAAATCTTACCTTTATTCCAGTCTGCTGGTGTTGCCTCTGCCCCTGATCTACCTTCTGGGCTGTCATAATCAGAAGTGATGATCTCAGCTAATCCAGTGCTTTCCGATAGATTTGAGATTGTCAATTCTGATGATCTCAGCCAAGAAGGCATGCCCGTAGCATAGCCAAACGCCACCCTGGTAAATCAGCATCTCCTCATACAGATGTTCAGTGCCTCCATGCAGAGGGTGGGGACACTGATTGCCAATGCTGAACGCTTTGCAGCACTGCCCCAGGAAGCACCTCTGGTAGCCATCTGAGGAGTGCCCAGTAGAGGTAATGTAAACACTGCATTTTCTCTTTGTTTACTGCAAAAAGCCTGAATGGAATGATTATATTTACAGAACAAATACATTAAGCTGTAGTTGTTCTGGTGAATATAGTGTCCCTTTAATGATTCAGTTGCTCTAAGGAAAAAAAATGTTCTGCTACTCAAGCAAGCTCTATCTGTTCTTTGCATCAGGTAGCTATAGAATGACATACATCTTTATGTCACTGACCTGCATTTTAGCTGATTGTTCTTATTATTAAAAAAATTGTTGCACAATACTAATTGTAATTTTCGACTCTTTTACAGCAAGAAAAAGTCTACATAAATTTCCAGACACCACGCAAGAAAATGAAGCTCTAATCTACAATTACTGCCCAAAGTACACTGGAAAAATCTTTGACCAAATGTATTTTTTCTGAACATTTATTTTCATGTGGCTTTGCTATATCTTTTTTTCCCCTTCTGCATCTATTGCAACTCTGCGAGTAACAAATGAATTTACACTGATCTATCTGATTGCATTTCTAAAGAAGAAAAACTCCAGTAACTTTTTGCTTGGTTTCCCAAGAATTTTTTTTTTCACTGTATAGAGCACATATTGTTACATTAAACAAAACAAGCCAAATGCATTTAGGCAGGGGCGTATTAGCCGCGAGGCAAACAAGGCATTTGCCTTGGGCGGCATTTTCCAGGGGGGGCAAAAAAATCCGCCCCCAAATGCCCAGGGCAAATGTCTTGTTAGCCTTGCGGCTAACAGACATGCTGGGCTGCCGGCGGGCTGCCGAGTGGTCGGGCGGTGCTGGTGGGCGGCCGGCGAGAGAGCACTTCCTCTGAGCTGTCTGCTCGGCTCCCTCGCGCGCCGCAGAGTGAGGCTGGGAGCCGGAATATGATGTCATATTCCGGCTCCCAGCCTCACTCTGAGGCGTGCGAGGGAGCTGAGCAGACAGCTCAGAGGAAGTGCTCCCCCTGCCAGGCAGTGCCGCTCGCCCAGCAGCCACTGGACCACCAGGGAGGAAGAGACCCCCCCCCCAGCATTCCCAAATGTAAGGAGGCTGGGGGGGGGGGGGTGTTTAAATAAATTTTAAAAAATGTGTAATGTGGGTGGGTGAGAGTGTTTGTGTGTCTGTTAGTGTGTGTCTGTTAGTGTGTGTGTCTGTTAGTGTGTGTGTCTGTTAGTGTGTTTCTGTTAGTGTGTTTGCCTGTGAGTGTGTGTCTGTTAGTGAGTGTGTGTGTCTGTTAGTGTGTGTGCCTGACTATGTGTGTCTGTTAGTGTGTGTGTTTGCCTGTGAGTGTGTGTGTATGTTAGTGAGTGTGTGTGTCTGCTAGTTTGTGTCTGCTAGTGAGTGAGTGTGTGTCTGTTAGTGTGTGTCTGTTAGTGAGTGTGTTTGTCTGTTACTGAGTGTGTGTCTGTTAGTGTGTGTGTGTGTTTCTGTTAGCGAGTGTGTGTTTCTGTTAGCTAGTGTATGCGTATCTGTCAGTGAATGTGTGTGTGTATTTAGAATGCAGGGCGGGGGGGAAAGGTTGGGTGGGGGTGGCGCGGGCGGGGGGGGGGGATGCCTGAGTTTTGTCCTGCCTAGGGCAGCACAAAACCAGGATACACCACTGCATTTAGGATATAGAGTACAGAACAGCATGTATTCCACATTAATGCTATCTACTAAGTGTTGCATTTTCCTGGATAATGTTTAAGAATCTTGCTACCTATAATGCTCTGGTTTACTGGATTTCCAGATTTTTGTGCCATAAAAAAGTGAGTCCTTCTGGTTGCTTGTCTGTTTCTGTTTCTATAAGTCCATTGCAATGGCTGTCCTGGCTTGGACTCAGCTGGGCTGTGATTTCATTTTCTAAATCTTTAAAGGGACACTATAGTAACCAGCACAAGTAAAGCTTAATGTAGTGGTTCTGGTGACTATAGTCAGTGCCTGCAGGCTTATGTTGCTGCTTAGGAGGCAATGAATGTTACCCGTAGAGGTGCATTGATTCAGTGCATCGCTATAAGGAGATGCTGATTGGTGCAGCACAGAGTGCAATAACCTTCCAATGCCTTCCTATGAGAAAGCATTGGATTGACTAAGATCTTAAAGTCTGATTATCTCAGCCATGGAGGCGGGGCCAGCTACAGTGAGATTGATGCGGTGTGGGAGAAATGGTGGGTAATATCACCTTTTCACTGTACTGCCAGGATGGCTATGGTTCCTAAATAGACACACCAGCCCTATAGTGTCAGGAATACAGGTTTGTGTTCCTCACACTATAGTGTTCCTTTAATATGCATTTAAAATGGAGACCTACATGAAACATTTTTTTAAAACGTGCAATAGGGTGAATTTCAGTTATTTAATGTTTAGAGAAGTAGCTATCCCCCTTCAATATGTATTGTTATGATTATGCTGCTGACATATAACATTGGTGCACACGTGGTTCTGCTTGTAATGCTTAACTGGAGCAGTCCTTAAACTCAGACCAGTAAATTAAACTTCAGGATGTGACACATAAACTGAAAAGCCGGAAATTAATGTATCCTAAGATTTCCAGATAGACCTAAAAGTACTCCATCAGCATTTCAATTGCAAATTTATTGTGACCATTCTGTCTCATTGGGGAAAAAATAATCACAGGAGAATTTGCTACTAGGTGCTAGAATAGTAAAAATAGACCAAGCTAAATAAGGCAAAACATGTGTTATGGATAAAATAATTGTAAACAAGGGAAATGCAGACATTCTGTAATTTTGTTTTAAATCTTTATTTATTGGTTCCAAATAGGACAATAACCATCCCAAGCAGGGGAGGATCATTTCTGATACAAAACATCCAAAAGGAGTTCAAGTGAACAAGAAAATTAAAGAAATAAAGAAATTAAAGAAATAAGTAAGCAACAGTCTCTCGCTGTTGCTTTGAATGGGGATGTACATGCCTGCCACCAAAAAATAGGATCCACAACCTTTGCAGCTTTGAGGAGTCTGGGTATTACAGATGGTTTATAAGTTGGTGTCGGCAGCAACTATACCTTAAATTTGTATAACCTCAAATAAAGAATGTTTGATCATTGTTGTTACTGTGCACATGAAACACGGGCTTGACAAATCATTAGGGTGTGCACAGATTTCTGTTTGGTTCTGACTGGTGATAGGAGAAAGGATAGGTTAAGCACTGTCTGGGTAGCACTCTAGGTTTGCTGGTAGACTAACGTACCTACAATAGTGAGCCTTGTGGGTGGCATTCTCAGAATATGAGAGTAGGTAGTACTGTTGTGATGGTAGATGATCATGCATATTATATGTTTGAAATGGAATTAGCTGCTGCAACTATTCTGCAGTGGTTTTCAGCTGGTTACGGAATTGGTGCAACCAGAAGCAAACATACAAACAAGAGAACTTTATTTCATTATTATTTTTAAAATGTTTAATGAGACACAGATACGCTTACTAAGATAAAGCAAAGGGGAAACCTAGACAATAGAAACTATTGGACCACTTTAAGTAGTCCTACACCTGTCTCAACATATATTTCAATAAAACACATTGAAATTTGTTTCATACATTTTGTTATTTAAAAATTATTATTTTTTGTGTCAATCTTTCTTTTTTTTGAGGCATAAAGGATGGGATACAGAAGTAAAAGCAGGGGAAAAGTTCGAGTGGTTTACAACATGGGGTTAATACATCGGTATCGTTAGTGCAGCACATTTCCAGGCTAGTGATGCCTCTTTTTTTAAAAAAAAAATTGTTGTTAAACATAAGCAAAACCACAGTAGATAGGGGTTAACAAGAGTAGCATAGCCTAGTTACTATATCATTAAGTAAACTTATGATACGTTTATAACCGTTTATGTAGATTCGTCCAAGTAATCTTGTCGTTAAACACCAGCAAAACCACAGTAGTTAGATGTTAACAAAGGTTGCATAACTTAGTTACTATATTATTAAGTAAACTAACAATTAGGAGTACGTTGGTGCTTGCACATGTTTATATTTAGCATGCATTTGATCTAGAGTAATCACAAATTAGCTTCTGTTGAGTGTAAACAAAATTTGTGTAGATCAGGCAAAATAGGTAAAACAACGCTAGTAATCAGACTGCTTAAGTATTAATTAAGATTGAGTAACATGCTGGACAATACGTGAAACAAATGAACGTTAGTCATTAATCAGACAGAAGTTAACTGCAGGAGAGAGTCCCAGTGTGCAGGTGTGTGAGGCTGATGTACTAGACCTCCGACCTGCTTGCACCTCATGGTAGCGGACAAGTGCGTAAGTGGTGTGGCAGGTTCAGCCAATGCCCCGCTTGCACAGGAGTGTTGCAGCCAGGGAGAATGTCCAACTGGAAGCCGCTTTGATCATCTTCACGTGAGTCAGTTTAATCCCTTGGATAGGCTTGCTCGGGTGTGGGTGTGCATTAGGGTTCCGCCCTGGGTCTCCGTGGTCTCTTGTGTGGGTTTTCCCCCTGGTGAGTGCTGGCCTTCCGGAGGGCGATGAGGCTGCAATGGGGTAGTTCCTGCTGGGGGGTAGTTCCTGCTGGGGGGTAGGACGACTCGCCGCTGGTCTGGGTCTGCGGTTTAGAGGATTGTGTCGGGTAGTTCGCCTCCTCCTTCCCACCCACCTAGCTTTGCCGGTGTCCCGTTCAGGAGCTGCAGATCTCAGCAATCAGACGATTTTGAGCGTTTTTGCACGGAGCTTTTCTGGTGTGCGACCGCTCAGCCTGGCTGCCAGGCTTTGCTCCATTCAAACAATTTTGATTGTTTTTTTTTTTTTTATAGTGTTGGGGCACAAATACGTATAACTTGTTATGATATTAGGATTTATGATATTATTCTATTCTACAGTCAATGACACTTCAACTTCAATCTTGAGAGCGAAAATTCCAGTATCTATTAAGGATTTTATCCAATATTTTGTGTTTGGAACTAAAAAAACTGATTATTTAAAATTTTTTATATTTATATATATAAAATTTATATTTTATATATATAAAATTCTGACTGTACCCTGGTCTCAATGGGGCGAGATAGAGTAGTGCTGACATAGGCCAATATGAAATAAAGACATTAGTGAAACTGTCTGCACAAACTCTGTAGATTCATTGGCTATTGCTGTTTTTAGTATTTTAAAAACACTTTTTTTAAAAGATATTAAACTCTAAATATGTTGTCTCCCTTTTATGGAGAGAGAGAGAGCTAAAATTCACTATGGTACAATATGTGCCTGCCAAGCATTCATTAATGCATCTGTTACAGCGGATCTCAACTGTTTCTAGGAAAAAAACAAAATGGAAAATAGTAGAGACAAACTATGAAAATAATGTTAGGAGATTTGTATTAAAGATTAGATCACCATGTACATTTTTAAAATATACATGAAGCAGAAAATCTGTTCTGATGCGTACCAGTTGGCTGAAGAATATCAGATAAAACTAGGCTGACATCCATGAAATAAAGTGACTTGTTCAATCGCTAAATGATACATTGGGGCTGTGTGCTCGATCTTTGAATTTATTCCATGAGAATTCTTCCAAGGGAAATTCTTTAGAGGCTCGTTTTATATTGATGGATATACAGAAACATATTGGTAGTAAATATCTTGTACTTTAAATCTATTTCACAAATTAATATTTCCTGTATGTATTTTAACCATTTTGTTATTAGCCTAATATTAAAAGAGAATTCAAGCACTGAAGTACAGCATTCCATCTGATTCTCATAGGAAGGCCTGATGTGGCTATCAAGCAAACTGAATAAACATTCTGGTCTCCGGGTCTAACAGGCTGAGAAATTACTGGAAAGATTAGAGGATCTCGTGACCAGCCGACCTATTATCATTTACTTGTTTTTCTGGTACTGACCAAGTGGCCAGCAACAGAGATATCTGAGAAGCATGGCTAAGTAGCATTTGTTTCTTCATCTGGAATATGTTTGAGAGTATATAAGTAAGTAAGTATATACAACAATAATTGTCCACAAATCTGCCTTCTAGGATTCTAAGCATCTAATGATCAGTACTGGTCCATCTGTACATATTTGAGGTACACCCTCTCAAACAGCTACTACCACTATGCTCTCTGTGCCTCTATGCTATGACCAAGACAGCACATCAAAATAGAATTGACAAGTAATCGTCAGTATAGCTCATGATACTTTAGTTTATCTTATTTTATCAACCTATTTATCTGTTTAGTTAAGCATGTTTAAAAAAATAACAAAACCTGTGCGTACTCTCATGCCACTGTCAAAATGTTGTGAACCTAGTGAAACGCTGTTGTGGCGACCGCTAACTATACTGTACTCACCCGCACAACAAAAATAAAGAATTACAAAAAAATAAAAAAATAAAACTTAACTTGCATTACTGTTTGTCAATACATTTTGTTGAGGTTTTTGCTTTAAAACAGAGCTTTATAGTTACATAGTTACATAGCTGAAAAGAGACTTGCGTCCATCAAGTTCAGCCTTCCTCACATATGCTTTTGCTGTTGATCCAAAAGAAGGCAAAAAACCCAGTCTGAAGCGCTTCCAATTTTGCAACAAACTAGGAAAAAATTCCTTCTTGACCCCAAAATAGCAGTCAGATGTCTCCTTGGATCAAGCAGCTATTATCCCACTAATTAGAAATTGTATCCCTGTATGTTATATTTTTGCAAGTATTTATCCAATTGCAATTTAAACATCTGTATAGACTCTGACAAAACCACCTCTTCCGGCAATGAATTCCATATCCTTATTGCTCTTACTGTAAAAAATCCTTTTCTTTGCCTTAGATGAAATCTCCTTTCTTCAAGCCTAAATGTGTGACCTCGTGTCCTATGTATAGCCCTGTTTATGAATAGATTTCCAGATAATGGTTTGTACTGGCCCCGAATATATTTGTATAATGTTATCATATCCCCTCTAAGGCGCCGTTTTTCCAAACTGAAGAGATTTAAATTTTTTAACCTTTCTTCATAACTAAAATGCTCCATTCCTTTTATCAATTTTGTAGCTCGTCTCTGCACTTTTTCTAGTGCCATGATATCCTTCTTTAGAACAGGTGCCCAAAATTGCACAGCATATTCAAGGTGTGGTCTTACCAGCAATTTATAAAGAGGCAAAATTATATTTTCATTTCGAGAATTTATGCCCCTATTTATACATGACAAAACCTTACTGGCCTTAGCAACGGCAGATTGACATTGCATATTGCTACCTAATTTGTTGTCTATAACAATTCCCAAATCCTTCTCGTGTGTGGTTATCCCTAGTTCACTACCATTTAGGGTGTAAATTGCTTGTGCATTCTTAACCCCGAAGTGCATAACTTTTGCATTTTTCTACGTTAAATTTCATCTGCCATTTTAGTGCCCAGTCCCCCAATCTATCCAAATCCCTCTGCAGCAAGGCAATATCCTGCTCACATTTTATTACTTTACAAAGTTTTGTGTCATCTGCAAACACTGATACATGACTTTCAATGCCCATTTCAAGATCATTTATAAATATGTTAAATAGAAGCGGTCCCAAAACAGAACCCTGAGGGACACCACTTACCACTTTTGTCCAGCTTGAAAATTTACCATTTATGACAACTCGCTGTACTCTATCCTTAAGCCACTGTTCTACCCAAGAACAAGAATATTCATCTAGACCAATTTCTTTTAGTTTGAAGACTAACCTATTGTGCGGAACCATATCAAATGCCTTGGCAAAATCCAAGTAGATCACATCCACTGCAACACCATGATCTATATTTCTACTTACTTCTTCGTAGAATGCAATTAGGTTAGTTTGACATGACCTATGTTTCATAAAACCATGCTGATTATTGCTAATAACACAGTTCTTCCCAATGAATTCCTGAATATTATCCCTTAATAGCCGTTCAAATAATTTCCCAGTCACAGAAGTTAAGCTCACAGGTCTATAATTTCCAGGCAAGGATTTTGAACCCTTTTTAAATATAGGAACAACATCTGCCTTCCTCCAATCCTCCGGTACAATACCTGAAACAAAAGAATCTTGAAAAATTCTATACAGAGGTTCACTTATTTCCCCACTTAGCTCCTTAAGTACTCGTGGGTGGATACCGTCAGGCCCCGGAGCTTTATTTACATACATTTTCTTTAATAGCTGTAGCACCTTGTCTCGAGTTATCCAATCACAAGTTATCTGCAAGTTTGTTGCAGCAATCATATGCATATCTCTTGCCATAGGATCCTCATTAATATATACCGAAGAAAAATAGTTATTTAAAATTTCTGCCTTTTCCTGGTCTTCATTGACTAACAGACCCATCTCTGTTTTCAGTGTACCTACACTTTCATTTTTTGTTTTTTTAGAATTAATGTACTTGAAAAAATGTTTGGGGTTGGTTTTGCATTCTTTGGCTATCAATTTCTCATTTTCTAGTTTAGCCACTTTAATTGCCTTTTTGCAAGTATTATTGGCTTCCTTATATCTTATATAGGATGCATCTGATTGGTCCGATTTAAATGCTTTAAAAGCCCTTTTCCTCAGGACAATATGCTGAAAGGTTTGTTAAAAAACTGAAGTCAAAATTCTTTATATATATATATATATATATATATATACACACTTTTCTCACACACATTTCTTCTCTCTCTCTCTCTTTCTATGTATACATATGTTTGTTACATACTTCTATCTATCTATCTGTAACAGACTTATAGAAAGAGTCATGACTGAGAAAGCCTGCCTCATCACACTACATGTTAGGAAGGGGGGGGGGGGTAGATTCTCCTATTGCTAGACCTCCTAACAATCTTTTTCCACCATCATTCTCCAAATTCTAAATACAATCACCCTACCCCTTATTTTAATAAAGCTACAGAACTTCATTAACTGGAATTCTCCTAATGTTCAACTTTCCAACCCTTACTATCCTAACCCTAATTCTCGAATCCTGAAGCTTTGATAATGTTGTGGTTGTGCTGAATCAATAATATACAAAAAGTAAAGAAAGCTAATCACACAGCTGATTAAGGGTGACAACGTGATTGAAATGTGTCACAATTGATATATAATAAGTAAGAAGAATATTGTATTATTCACTAAACTTGAATTGTAGCAAACTTACACAAGAATTGCAAATTTCTGGATGTGAAGCAGCAGCTAGTTGGTCTCAAACTTTTCCACTTATACACAGAAAATAGAAAGGAATTCAATAGTTTAATACAATTATCTACTCGGATACAGATGATGCAGAAGTGACAACTCTTGTGATAATGCTTATATACTTATTTTCAATTGTTTAAGTACCCCCAATTGATACATGCTGATCATCTTCCAGTATTGTAATTCGAGCTAAAAAGGTTAAAAAAAACTGGCTTGGCTTGAATAGCTCATCCCTTTAGCCATTAGGCAAAGCCAATTTAGCTGCTGTAAAGTTGAGTTCCTCTGCAATCTGGAAAATATTCTTTCTCCTGCAGGGTCTAGCAAGCTATTAACAGAGCAGGAGATAAGAAACTCTAAATTAAACAGAATTTGCAATAAAGGAAGTGTAAACATTAGATCTCACTTTACAGGAAGTTTAGGGAGGAGTGTCTAGGACTGCATAAACATAGTGATTTATTTCCTAAATGACAAAGAATTGAGAAATAATACTGCAGGGGCATGACCTATTCACCAAAATGGCTTAATTAAGCTAAAGTTGTTTTGGTGACTATAGTGTCCCTGTAATGCAACTCACTGTAACATATTCCTCAGAGGCCGTGCATCTGTATAACTGACTCCTGCAACATGTTGATGGATGCAGGCTGCTGCGGATCCACGACCACCCAAGTTGATGAGGACGTTGACGTGCGTGTGACCTCATGCGGGAGACATGTCCGCACGTTCTGGGGTCAAAGGCCGATTTCGGCCAATCAAAATTATAAAGGACTTATTTAGACGCAATTTAACTTTTCCTCATTGCCCTGTCGTGGGTTCCCTTAGTGGTTCCTGAGCGTTTATTTCTGGGTATTTGACTTTGGCTTTGTTTGACATCCCTGTATTCTGGTGTCCCTGACTTTTGGCTTTCCCTTAACGTTGCGTCCCGTTCTGTGACCCTAACCTCGGCAAGTATCCTGACTATTCTTTGGTACATTTAAGGCCAGCCATTCTAAGGCCCGGTAACAGGTTACCTTTTAGTCCTAAGTGTGATACAATTCTACATGTTGGATCAATCAGTAATCCTGACACTCACCAGATGATTGGGTCTACACCAATATTATTATACACAGATTTGGTATTTCGGGTGGGTGACTTTGTGTAACGATTGTAATATTGTTCTTATCTAGAGTTATCAGACAAGCACTAATCATCCTCCAGCCATAATTTGGAAATTGTGTCTAAAGGGGCTGTGTTTATATGTAAGTGTGAATGAATAGGTATCAGTACAGAGTAGAGATAGGCAATCTTTGGCACTCTAGATGTTGTAGACTACGTTTCCACTGATGCTTTGCCAGCATTATGGCTGTAACATTATTATGGAAGATGTAGTACACAGCATTAAAATGCTGACAGTTGCCTACCCCTGGTATAGAGATTGTGCTCCATTGGTATATATATATATATATCTATCACACAAACTACAATAGTATGTGTAAAAGATATAAAAACAAACTTAACTTTGTGACAGCTTCCCAGCGGCAACTTATCCACATAGGTGCCTGGTAGAACAAATGTATACAAAAGATAGGGGGAAACCGCTGTCTATACCTATAAAAGATTAACAGTACATAGTGAAGACCATAATATGCATGTTACAAAAGACACGCTATCAGAAGCACTCACAAGATGTAGATAATGAATGTGCATTCAAGGTGCCACACTACTAATCCTGTAGGGGGGTTAAGCTGGATCCACTGGATTCAGAGATCCGGAAACCAAAGTAGAGCAGGAACAAAAGTAGCAGTGTAAAAAGTATTCATTTGTAAAAGGCACTGGTCCAACGAGTTTCGTTCGATCAGAACTTCATCAGGGACCTGATAGCGTGTCTTTTGTAGCATATTATGGTCTTCACTATGTACTGTTAATCTTTTATAGGTATAGACAGCAGTTTCCCCCCATCTTTTGTATACATATATATATATGTTTATTTTTTTAATCTTTATTTTCAAGATGTAGAAAGTAAAAAAAAAAAATCTGAAAGTATGATATGATATATAATTTTGTGACTATACATTATGTTCAAAGAATCAAAGTTAATGGATATAAGCAAGATGTATACAAGTTGAAAGGGAATTCAATAAGCCCATCAAAAAAAGAAGAATGTGGATTAAGGAGAGAAGAAGAATAAGCAGAGAGGAGGAGATGAGGTGTGAATTCAGATGCGAAAGGATGAAGAACAAAAAGGAGGTGAGGGCAGAGAGAGTAATTTCCCAGGAATGCATTAGATATCGGTTAATAACCGAAACTCCTGAATAAAGCACGGAGTGGGTACTTTAATGGGCACCTCTAGTAATGAGTCCGACTCAAGAAACGGGTCACAAAACGAATTATTCTTAGAACATTTTATCGTGCATAGAAGCTATCAGCAGCGGTTCCATTGATCTGAGCCCCCTACTAAGTGAAACCAATCCACGCTGTTAGAGTTAAAGAATCCCTCCAGGGTAGAGGGGAAGGGGAACCAGTGATTTAGCAGCATGTATCAGATGGTGCAGGAGAAAGTTTTGGATGACTGAATAGAGACAGATGTTTGAAGCAGAATCAATCAGTATTTTTAGTACAGTTTAGTACAGTTCATTTTACTACCATTATCATTGTAACCATTAACCAGTTGTCTAGTCTAATCTGTTACAATAGATGATATATGAACCCCAGCACAGATAACAACATCATTATTGGGAACCTTTACCAGAAATATACATATATTGTTAGATATTATACCTATTCAAATATCCAACGCATAGACCACATAATTAATTGTCCCATTAAATAATTAATTTTCCCCTTATGTATGTTTTAATCAAAAACAGTTTGCTTGTCTTTCATATAAATATAAATTAGATTTACAAAAATAGTGAGAATCACTGTGTAAAAATAATAAAATCTTGGCATTGCTTATTAAATGCACCAGATGGCAGTATTACTTCATATTACTTTCTTCTTGAGAGCGTGTTACAACTAGGCCTATTTACTGCATAGAAAACTAAAAGTATCAATTATTTAGATTTAATGAAAAATCCAATAACATTGTGTTGCTGGGGAAAACTCCCAGAGAACACATTTTCAATTGCAAAGCTTTTGTTGTTTGGACTGGATTGTTTTTATGTAATGGCACGTTTTATAATTTAAAATATTATTAGCACAGACCTTTTAGTGTTCACTATATTGCCTCACTGATGTCTAAACCATTGGGCTGATGCATTGCTAACCAATAATAATTTACAGAATAATTTTTAATATCAAGACTGTCAAGGTGAGATGTACAATGTGCAATTTACAAACATGTTCTTTTCTGTGATTCTACCATACTATAAAGCGGTCTTTGTATTGCAAAACATTATTTTTCAAACAGGACACACCCCTAATAGAATCCTAGAGAACTATTCAGCTGGTGAACAGTGGACTGGTTACACCATGCTTCAGAAGAGTACACAAATCATTGCAGCTTTATTAGTTTAACCGACCCCCCCATGAGGAACTGCACCACAGGTGGAGCAATTCCTAGGAGTAAGAACGTTGGGGTCTGAAACACATTAGGCTTTGGCTCTGCCTTGTGTGCAGTTACTCATGCTGAGGTTGTTCATACTAATAAAGTTGCAATGATTTGTATACTCTGCTTAACCCCTTAAGGACGGCTGGCGTGCTATGCCGTCCTTGGGGACCCGCCATCCTTCCCACTTACCTGCTCGCTGGTGATCCCCCGCCAGCGATCGCGATGGGGGGACTTGCCTGGCATCCAAGGGAGTCCCCCTGCGTCTGATCCGGCCCTCCTGGGCCATGTGATTGCGAGGTCTTTGGGAGAACCTCACGATCACATGGACGGAATAGCCGTCCATAGCAGTGCCAGCAGGGGGAATGCCTGAAATGACAGGTAGTCCCCTTGCTGCCTGTAATAAAGTTAAATAAAAGTTAAAAACAGTTTAAAATTAAATAATATATATATATATATATATATATATATATATATATATATACAATACACAAGATCTTGTGTATTGTTTATTGTATAATATGGCCCCCAGCAGCACCCCATTTAAGCATGTTTAGGTGAGTGCAACCATCCCCCCATGTTTTCCTATATATACATAAAATAAATAAATATATAAATACGTTAAAAATGAAAAATAAAACAATAATAAAAAATAAATAATTAATATATATATATATATATATATATATATATATATGTAATTTCGTTCTAACTGTATTTTGATATTAATAAATATATTGATATCAAAATACACTTAGAACGACATAATATATATATATATATATATATATATATATAAATAAATACGTCCCAGGTCCCAGCACTCAATGCTCCCGGTCTTTTAATGCTCCGGTGCTGTCTCCAACCAAATTTTATACGATACCAGTAGAGAGCACTCAGGAGTCTTTTAAGGTAAATTTCATCTGTTGCTTTATTGAGCAATTACAAATTCACACAACGTTTCAGTCTGTAAAATACTTTTTTAAGACAATTGTGTATGTGAGATGGATACCTTATATACAAAAAATGCAGTGATCCTATTTGGAGGTGAACAGATGAAATGTAACAACGGATCAGAGTGATGTCATTAATGACGTAAACATGTTTGAATTACGTAATAAATTAGTTAACCCTATGTGTAACCGGTATGTGAAACATACTCTCGTGTAGATGAGTCAGAAAGTAATAAAAGATGAATAACTATAAAAATAAAGTATATACAAATGTTTCAACCCTAACCAAGGGAACATAGATACATAGTACATATCGTAATTAGCTAAATATTAACTCAGTTATATAGCAAAATATTGTCAGTGTCATTTTGAAGCATTATACGATATGGACTACTTCCATCATGGAGTTACGGCAAATAACTGTACTATATAAATGCATTCTGTAAAACATAGCTCAATCATATATTCTCTTCTAGGTATAAAACTATATAATGAGTTCTTCTCATTTAAACCAGATGGTGATAATGTTTCCAACGTGTATATCCAGAAAGCTTCACATCTTAGTAACAGGTTATCACGATCTCCTCCTCTGGGTGAGATGGGTATGTGATCTATTCCCATAAAGCGAAGTGAGCACAGGCTATGTCCCATCTCAAGGAAATGCCGGGCGACTGGAGTGCTTGCAGTGCCGCTCAGTAGTGCCGAACGTATAGTAGATCTGTGACCCCGCATGCGTTCCCTTAGGTCATTAGATGTCTTGCCCACGTAACTGAGACCACAGGGGCATATAATTCTATACACAACATGTGTGGTCCTGCACGTAATCCGGCGTTTAATTGTGTACACCTTTCCAGATTTTGGGTGACAGAAGGTTTTACCCGGTATCATAGAATTGCACGCCAGACAGTTCAAACAGCGAAAACATCCTGCTGTTGTCACTTTCTGTAATGACTGTGTTGTGGACACTATATCTGTGTGCATCAAATAGTCTCTCAGATTTTTCCCTTTTCTGTAACTCATAATGAGATGTTTTTTAAATACAGGAGGCAGGGATGAGTCATTGTATAGAACGTGCCAATTTTTTTGAATGGTATCTCTGAGTTTTTGGGACTTTGGATGAAATGCCTGAGGGAAGATGAATCAATCACCGATGTCTTGATGAATCCTGTTTTCTGCAATTGATTCTATTGTCTTTGTGTATGCCACATTCAAAACCGTTTGTTGGAATTTGTTTGTTGGAAACCGTTTGTTGGAATTTTTGGGACATGTCCTGAATCTGTATCTTCGCCCAGCTGTCATCTGAGTTATTGCACAATACTCTTATGAATTGGGAGATAGGCAGTGACTATTTTATTTTTCTAGGATGGAAACTTGTTGAATGCAGAATAGTGTTCCTATCCGTTGATTTAGAAAACAAAGTATAGCCCAAGCGATTGCCTTTGATGAAAATTTGAAGATCCAGGAAATTGATATAAGTCATACTCGACTGGTAAGTGAATCTCACAGGTGTAGGAAGTGAATTCAGTGTGTGCATCATGTTAACAAACTTTTCCTCTCCACCAGTCCATAGAAGAAGGATGTCATCTATAAAGCGGAGGTATTGTAATATATGTTCTCCATAAGGCCCAAGGATCTGTTGTTGCTCAAACACAAACATGTATGTGTTTGCATACATGGGGGCCATAGGAGCCCCCATTGAAGTTCCTGTCTGTTGTATATAGAATTTTATTTCAAATCTGAAATAATTCAAAGTGAGGCATAGCTTCAAAAGTTCCAGTATATACTCCAGGGGGGGATTCACCACACACAAATTCTGTAGAACTCCTTTGATTGCTAGTATATAGTGATGTCCCGAACAGTTCGCCGAGAACTGTTCGCCAGCGAACATAGCGTGTTCGCAGTCGCGAACACACGCGATGTTCGGTCCGCCCCCTATTCGTCATGGAGGTGGGAGGGTCTGGGAGGGAGGGTCTGCTGCTGATTGGCTGGAATTTGTCTGCTGACTGTGAGGTACAGGGTCAAAGTTTACTCAATGATGACGAATAGGGGGCGGACCGAACATCGCGCGTGTTTGCGACCGCAAACACGCTATGTTCGCTGGCGAACAGTTCTCGGCGAACTGTTCGGGACATCACTATATACTAGCAATCAAAGGAGTTCTACAGAATTTGTGTGTGGTGAATCCCCCCTAGCTAGACACATCAATCGTTGCTAGTAAAATCCCCTCTGCCGGTACTGTGATGTTGTCAAGACGTTCAATAACAGCTACAATGTCTTTGACACAGGTAGGCAAAGACAACACTGGAGTTTTAAATATCTTGTCCAGCCATTTACCGATGGGCTTCAATAAACCACCAATTCCTGAGACTATAGGTCGTCCCGGGGGTGAATGGGGTCCTTATGCACTTTTGGAAGTGTGTACAACACCAGACACCTGGGGTGAGTTTCATGTAAGTACTCAAATTCTTGTTGTGTTATATAGTGGTTTTCTACCCCTCTCTGTAGTGTTGCAAAAATAGTTTTCCCAAATTCCACGGTTGGATCTATTTCAGAGCATTTGTACACTTTATCATCTGAACGTTGTCTTAAAATCAAATTTCTATAGTCTTGATATTGCATAAATATATAGGTATATATCACTATATATATATATATATATATATATACCTATATATAAATAAAACTAATAATAAAAATATATATATTTTATATATGTATATATATATATATATTTTAATTCTACATATATTTATGTATTTTTACATAATTGAGTCATTTTATTAATTACAATTTGCGGGACCTGCCTGATAACCCAATCAGAAAGTCCAGAGTATTTTATTTGCTATCACTATATTTAACCCTGTAACTTTCCAAAATACCATAAAAGCTGTACATGGGAGAGGGGAGGGGGGGGGGGGGGGGGTACTGTTTTATTTGGGAGACTTCACAGATCACAAATATTAGTGTTTCAAAACAGTAAAATGTATTACAACAATGATATAATCAGTAAAAATGCATTTTTTTGCATTTTTCACACACAAATGGCACTTACACTGACGATATAATTGTTGTGATATGTTTTACGGTTTTGAAACACTAATATTTGTGTTCAGTGAAGTCTCCTGAGTATAACAGTGCCTTTCATGTACAGGTTTTATGGTGTTTTCAAAAGTTACAAATATAAGGCTTGTGTTTCAGTTTTTCACATTGGTTATGTTGCCTTTGAGACCATATGGTAGCCCAAGAATGACAATTACTCCCATGATGGCTTACCATTTACAAAAGTAGACAACCCAAGTTATTGCAAATGGGGTATGTCCAGTCTTTTTCAGTAGCCACTTAGTCACAAACACTGGCCAAAATTGGCGTTCAGATTAGTTTTTTTGCATTTTTCACACACAAACAAATATTAACACTAACTTTGGCCAGTGTTTGTGACTAAGTGGCTACTAAAAAAGACTGGACATACCCCATTTGCAATACCTTGGGTTGTCTACTATTGCAAATGGCATGCCATCATGGGTATTCTCATTCCTGGCTACCATACGGTCTCAAAGGCAACGTAACCAATCTGGTGAATTTCAATGTGAAAAAACTGAAAAATTTAACATGCTGTATTTGACCCTGTAACTTCCCAAAACACCATAAAACCTGTACATAGGGGGTACTGTTTTACACATGAGACATCGCTGACTACAAATATGTGTATTTTATTGCAGTAAAAGCTAACAGTAGTATGACATTCGCAGTTAAAATGTCATGCAGTACTAAAAAAATAACATTTCTTAATTTCTCACATTTTTTTTATATTTTATTCATATTAAATTATGTTTCATTAGACCAGAGATCTCCCTCCCCAATATACTGCAAGCCTTTAATACATTCGGAACCATATCCAATCTAAAAATAAATTACTCCAAATCCTACATCCTGAATGCTGATTTACCCAATACCCGAGCCTCCCCTCTCTGCGCTAGCTTCCCATTCCAGTGGGCAGAACATAAAATACGCTACCTGGGTACGTGGCTGACCAAGCAGAGGGAGGACCTATACAGGGAGAATTTTACCCCTATGTTAAATATATTCAAGAGAGAACTAACTGAATGGTCCTACCCGCATATTTCGTGGCTGGGAAGGATTCAGGTAATTAAAATGAACCTCCTCCCACGCCTACTCTACCTGTTTCAAACGCTCCCCATAACAATCCCCAAAGGATTTTTTACTGCTCTACGCTCGATGACGAGTAATTACATATGGAACGGGAAAAGACCACGAATTAAGTTCCAGGCCTCGGCCGGGGATGCTCCTCATTAGCACAACATACCCTACGGGTATGGCACAGAGCGTCCCGGGTACATGGTCTCACCCGGCACCCTTCGCCCCTGCTGCCCCTAATCCACAACCATGACTTCCCCCCAGGCTTCGATCCGAACGCCTTCAGAGACGTCATTCGCAAGCCCATCCCCAGACTACACCACATATACACACACACTGGCCGGAAGTCACTTGCTAACCTGACAGAGAATACGCCCCCCACATTCCTACAAACCTTCAAGTACAAACAGCTATCGAACTACATAGACTCCCTACCCGGGGGACGAGCCCACGCTAGGAACCCGACTACCTTCGAAGAGTACTGTACCCACCCAGACCCTCTGCCCCACAGCATATCTCTCATATACTCACTACTACAAAGGGAGACTCCGACAGAGACTCCTGCCTTCAAGGGCACATGGGAAACTGCTCTGGGGAGGACATTTACCGAGACAGAGTGGCAAAAAATATGTTATCTCACACACCACTGCTCTACTTTACCAAGACACAGGAGACAGCATTTAAACTGCTGAGCCACTGGTACCGTACCCCACATAAACTCCATGCAATAGACCCCTCACACTCCGACTTATGTTGGCGATGTGGAGAGGCAAAGGGTAACACACTACATTTATGGTGGGAATGCCGCAGAATTAAACCATTCTGGAAGGGCATACACGCCATCCTGGAGAAGTTCTCAGACGCACCTCCACCACTGGAGCCAGCGGCGATGCTACTACACCACACACCATACCCAGATCCCGATACAAAAAACCCATGACTATTAGGATCCTCAATGTAGCCAAACAGGTCATACCACAATATTGGAGACAGGATAGGTCCCCTCCCCTAAGGGCATGGTTCAACCAAATGGAAGAGCTCAGGGCAATAGAAGAATTACACTCGGGAGCGACTAATACCACTGCAAAATACATGGAGATATGGACACACTGGATGGTATCCACCGCACGGACAGACTTCGCCACCCAACTGGACTTAGAAGACCCACCTGACGGTACTGACGCCCCTGACTGACCCCGCCACCCTGCCCACCCATTCCCCCACACCGCCAGTATTTCCCCCCCTCTCCCCAACCCGCTCCCCCCTCCCCCCCCTAATTTCTCCTGCTAACTTCACTGGAGCCGCGGATCTATACTCCGAAGACACTGGGACATGTCTGACCACTCGAAAGTGGAATCACGAGCTCTGAATGGCACCCATCACACGACAGCTATAGGGACTCGGGAACCACTGACGCAACACTGACCAGTCCCCCCTTCACTCACTAAACCAGGGATGCACACACACGCTAGACATAGATGCCCTGACGGGAACTGGAGGGACGGCGGAGTGCAGCCAACCGGGGGGGACACGCAACAACCACAATGAAAATTAACCACTGTATTGCTGAATAGGGACCTGAGAGTCCATCATTGATGTGGGCCTGCGAGCCTGAATACTTACTTACTTTGACGTACAAGCCCTGGCACCTGTTGTGCCCTACTTCCAATACTTTCGAAGAGACCTGCGAGTCTCACTGTGAATGTCAGATATGTCTTCACCACGATACGCTGAAGAGACCTGCGAGTCTCACTGTGAACTTAAATTGATACTGCTAATAAAAATATATTTACAAAAAAAAAAAAATTATGTTTCATAGCTAAATATTTGATAGTAAATGAAAGCCCTGTTTCTCCCGAATAAAATGATATATAATAAGTGTGGGTGCACTTAATATGAAAAAGGGGAATTACGGCTGAACAGACATATAGTCAAATTCCAAGTTTTGTTTACGTTTTATTTAGATCAAAACGTGTACATTTGGCTCAGTCCTTAACCCCTTAAAACCGGAGGGTGTTCTATTACGCCCTATTCTAAGCGGCTCTAAATGCCGCAGGGCGTAATAGTATGCCCTTCGTTTTTTTTTTTACTTACCCGGTCGCCAGCGATCCCACGCCGGCGATCGCGGTTGGAGGGACTCCCAGGGAGCCCCCAGCGGCACATCCGACTTCCTGAAGCCCCCCTGGCCATGTGAGAGTGAGGTCCTTGCGAGAACCTCACAATCACATGGCCGGGTTAGCTGCCTGGTGCATTGCCAGCAGGCGGACTAACTGTAATGACATGTAGTCCCCCTGCTGGCTGGAAATAAAATAAATGAAATTAAAATAAGTGTAAAAAATATATATATATACTTAGATCATATATATATATGCTATATATATATATATATATATGATCTAAGTATATATATACACATATACACACACACACATACCCTGTCACAAATTCGCCAGATTGGTTACGTTGCCTTTGAGACCCTATGGTAGCCCAAGAAGGAAAATTACCCCTATGATGGCATACCATTTGCAATAGTAGACAACCCAAGGTATTGCAAATGGGGTATGTCCAGTCTTTTTTAGTAGCCACTTAGTCACAAACACTGGCCAAAATTGGCATTTTTTGCATTTTTCACAAACAAACAAATACTAACGCTAACTTTGGCCAGTGTTTGTGACCAAATGGCTACTAAAAAAGACTGGACATACCCCATTTGCAATACCTTGGGTTGTCTACTATTGCAAATGGTATGCCATTATGGGTGTAAATTTAATTCCTGGGCTACTACACAGTCTCAAAGGCAACGTAACCAATCTGGCGAATTTCAATTTCAAATGTAACGTACTATATTTGACACTGTAACTTCCCAAAACACCATAAAACCTGTACATAGGGGGTACTGTTTTACACGTGAGACTTTGCTGAATACAAATATGTGTATTTTATTACAGTAAAAGCAAACAGTATTATGACATTGACAGTTAAAATGTCATGTAGAACTAAAAAAATAACAGTTTCTTATTTTCTCCCATTTTTTCATATTAAATTATGTTTCATAGCTAAATATTTGATATTAAATAAAAGCCCTGTTTCCCCTAAATAAAATGATATATAATAAGGGTGGGTGCATTTAATATGAAAGAGGTGAATTACGGTTGGACGGTTGGCGCAAATGCCAGGTTTTGTTTACGTTTTGTTTTGTTCACAACATGTACATTTGGCTCAGTCCTTATGGGGTTAAGGGGCTAAGCATGATGTTTTTCTGTTAACCGGCCCAGTGTTTTCTTCGTCTTTCTTCGTTTTTGTTTTCTTGTTTATTGAGTTTTCCTGATTTTTTCCTTTTTATTTTCTACTTTTTAACTGGTAACCAAAGAACACAGATACAGTCATACGCTGTTTAACATAAAAATATAAAAATATATATAAATATAAAATAAAATAATTATCATAATGCCACCATGATGAAAGGAACCGTTCACTATTATCATAATGACTTGCTTAGAAACTGACAATTGCAGAAGTAAATACAATGGAGTCTGTTCAATTGCAATGTATACTTAATTATCACTGTAATTATGCTTTCGATAAGATGTGAAAGGGATCACACAGTTTGAAAATATTTTTGTACCAGAAAGGCAGAGGTAGATTAGTTGATTATTGGACCAAGTGTATGTGTGAAATACTCTGGAGTGTAATTTCTGTTGGCAAGTTTGGCTGAAACGTTCATCAGCTGAGATCAATAAAATAAGTATAGTTAACTTGGATAATAGTAACATTTTTTCATTAACTAATTTGTTTAAAATCTATGATAAAATATGATGAAAATGCATGCAGAGATGGAATTTTATATATCACAGTTCCATACGTTCATTACATTTACGGTAAGTTTAACAAATGCAAAGTGCTGGATATTTAATTAAATTTGGCAATATTAAACTATTTTCACATATCTTTTTATAATTTTAAATTAAACTTATGTGTTATTCATGAGCAGTGGCATCCAGCTTTAAAAATCCACCACATCCGGTGGGGGAGATCCCGGTCCCCACCCGGAGGAGAAGCACTGACTCCATGCCCCACGACCAAGCCTGCGACCCTACCAAATAAGGCGGGAGTTGAGGCCTCCAAAATGGCGGACAACGCTGCACTCACAGAGTCACAGCACCCTCTCAATATGGTGGCTGCCTGAGGGGAAAGACACAAGGGCACCAAGCTGGCCCACAGCTACTGAGCGACGACCTGCCAGCCCGCATCGACCAACTGTTTGCAGACTTTTGGACGAGGCTGCAGGAGAAGCTGGAACTTGGAGCTGGACGAGAACCGGCATCACTACTATCTGCCTACCCTCATGTGAGCAAGGCCTCTATGGCACCAAGAACAGGCCGGAATGGGCCCTGTCAGACCCTACGGAGAAGGGGAGCAAGGGGAAGCCTTAAAGCCCCAGACAGCCGCTCCTACCTACTGCATCGTACGCAGACGCTCTCACAGGCACCAGCGGCAGAAACACCATCTAGGCGGCGAGCCGCACACCCCACAAGCGCAAGACACCACAAGTGGCACGACCCCCTGCCACAACTCTACCTGGGCAGCGCGCTCCAAGAGGTACCACTTCACCGCCTCACCTACGCCGAGCACAAGCCAACCGCAACCGGAGTCAGATACTACCAGGCTCCACCGTATACCCCCGGAGGAGATCAGACCCGGCACCGACATGTCCCCAGGTCTGTGAATCCAAAATACTAGCATACACACAAGCGTGGGGGCATCAGACCCAGCGACAAGGCCCATCCCTTGCTGCCCATAAGCCTCACGACACAGGCCTGCTGCGAGCTCCGACCATACAAGACCAGCTTTCTCCGGCCATTACACTCCCATGCAAGCAGGGTATTGGCTGAAACCGCCGCACCAGCGATGCACTGGCCCTCGACCATGGGACATAGGCAGGTTGGAGGACTAGCACATAAGCCTCACATATCTACATGTTGGGACTCTGACTTATAATTTATCAGTTATCATTTATCCGATTGCAGATCGTTTGTTTCGCAGCCCAGTTTAGCACTAACCTCTAGCACTAACCATAAGCATACTTGTATTACATAGAGTAGAAAAGCCTGTAACCTATTTAGCAGAGAAACTAGTATACTGTAATATACATAGCACTGTACTCTTTGAATAACTCCTATTGTGATCACCTACCTATACTACTTATCATTTACCATTTAATCGAGAGAAGCTTGTTTGTTTCGCAGCCCAGCTTAGCACTAACCACAAGCATACTTGTGTTATACAGAGTAGAAAAACCTGTAACCTATCTAGCGGAGAATCTAGTATACTCTACCATGCATAGCAATGTAATCTTTGAATGACTCATCTTGTGATAACCTTCCTATACTACTTTCTTAAACAAAAAATAGTGCACGTACACGCAATTACCCCATTGTTACTTATGTCTCAATGTTACGTGAGGATTGCCGTTGGGGTACCCCACGCACGTATGTTAACTCCATATGCACTGCAAAAATAAAAAATAAAAAATAAAAATAAAATAAAAATCCACCACATTACATACTTCGGCCAAAAATGCAACAACATCCATGTTTAAAAGTTATTTGTAGTGTGTATAAATCTATACTAAGAACAAAAAAAAAAAAAAACAATAATAACACATGCATATATATATATTTAAACCTACAAAGAGAATAGAGGAAAAAATTATTTTGAGGATTTATATCAAAAGAGAACAAATTAATATTAACAATAATTATTTTAAAAATAAATATAAAAATATAAAAAAAAAATTATAAAAAGTATTATCAAATTAAAACACTCATTTCAAAATAAACATATAATACTTGAGGTGATAAGATATCTTAATCATATATCCATCTCATATCATTTTTACTTAGATTGGGTGACAGATCTCCCCCTCTCCAATGGCCCTGAATTGATTGTATTTCATAAAATGAGAAATTACTAGCATCATTATTATGGCACTCAGTAAATATACATATTCTCGTATTCTGACTTTTAAGAATCTCAAAGTTTTTCAAACATATCCACATTTTTAGAGTTACACGTAATGAAATAATTAATTACATAGTTCTGTTTTGTTGCATATGGAGTAAATCTTTCCTTTCTTTTTCCTTTTATGTCTGTCATTTCCCATACATTTTTCACAATAAAAGAAACTCGTTTTGGTGTTCATCTGGTATTTTAATATATTTGACTAAAGTCAAATTTATACACATACATCTTCAGAAATTCCTTTATTACTTAAGTGAACTGAAAAATCAAGCCGAAAGTGGAGAAAGAGTCACAACCACCCTAGGAACCACAAATTAGCGATTGAAGTTTTGCTAATTTGCTATTTAAGGCTCGGCAGTATGTGAGTGGGCTATTTATTCTCTAAAGCTTACTTAATATGTGAAGGCAATAGTACTACGAGACTTTAATTGCATTCCTGTTTCTGTTTACAGACAAAATGTATTCCAGTTGGGAAATAAACTATGACAAATGGTTTCTAAATTATGAGGTGTTATCTATAAACTATTCTTAGAGTGTAAAATATGATTAAATCACGCATCAACATAATGCATCAGAAATACATGTCCATGTAAATTTCTATTATACAATTTGTGTTGAAAGCTGGTTATTTTGTTTGTAAAATAAGCTGAAAGTGAAAGAAGTGGAAAAAGTAAGTTACCGTATGTTTTAATGTGAGAGATTTTTTTAAACCATTTTAACCACTTTGCTGATAAGCATATTCTGAGCTTTGCCCAAGTACAGCACTGAAGAGGCTTTAGTACTTTTTTGATGTCTTCAGTAAAAAAATTATAGACGGGAATTAATATTTTTCGTTTAATAATTATTTCCCCTCCCCGTTCTTACCTTGCATGGAGATTGGGCAATCATATCCCTGGTGGTACAGCGTACTGTCTATCCACCGGGTTCAGAGAGGGGAGCCGGGATGCCTGCATCTTTATCGGTCTTGGAGTCTCGCACTTACTTATTGTCAGAGTATTGCTGCAGGTAACCATGATAATGCTCTGACACTGGTAGGGCCAGAGCTAGCGTGTGTGCAGTCTTTCAGGGCCCTCAAGACCTCCCGTCTCCCCCAGGATTATGGACAAACCCCTACCAGACCTTTGATTTCCCCACTAGCACATTAAGGGGCTAACGCCATTCCCATGCATTCCTGCAAGACTCAATCCCTAAATTCGACTCATATTATAAAATGTCATTGAAGGTGAAAATAAATCTTCCACTCATCTGCTCAGGAAACCTGAGCCTCCACAGTTGCTGGGTGATTGGGACATCTTCTTTCTTTTTACAGTGCCTCCACTCAGTGATTTGTACTGTGCTGATTAGGGGAAATCTAACATGATGTAGATAAAATAAGGATCCAGCTGTTGCACTTATGCAGTTCAGTTCTAGCAGTGGGTGCACACACAGTAATGAGACTTGTAAAACATTCAAAACTGACTAACTTATAACAGTAGCTCCCCACCCAACTATTGGTGTTTTTCCCACCCAAGTGTCCCTGTGTTATTGCACTGTTGGGGTCGCGATGCAGGTAGCTATATTCTCTGCACGCAGCACCGTAATATATTCTCTGCAAACAGCACCGTAGTATATACTCTGCACATAGCACCTCGCTATATTCTCTGCAAACAGCACTGTGCTATATTGCGCTATATTCTGTGCACACATCACCGTGCTATATTCTGTGAACACAGCACCGCGCTATATTCTCTACACACAGCACCGTGCTATATTCTCTACACACAGCACCGCGCTATATTCTCTACACACAGCACCGCGCTATATTCTCTACACACAGCACCGCGCTATATTCTCTACACACAGCACCGCGCTATATTCCATACACACAGCACCGTGCTATATTCCATACACACAGCACCGTGCTATATTCCATGCACACAGCACCGCACTATATTCCATACACACAGCACCGCACTATATTCCATGCACACAGCACCGCGCTATATTCCATACACAGAGCACCGCGCTATATTCTATGCACACAGCACCGTGCTATATATTCCATACACACAGCACCGCGCTATATTCCATACACACAGCACCGTGCTATATTCCATACACACAGCACCGCACTATATATTCCATACACACAGCACCGCGCTATATTCCATACACACAGTACCGCGCTATATATTCCATACACACAGCACCGCGCTATATTCCATACACACAGCACCGCGCTATATATTCCATACACACAGCACCGTGCTATATTCCATACACACAGCACCGTGCTATATTCTCTACACACAGCACCGTGCTATATTCCATACACACAGCACCGCACTATATTCCATGCACACAGCACCGCACTATATTCCATACACACAGCACCGCACTATATTCCATGCACACAGCACCGTGCTATATTCCATACACACAGCACCGCGCTATATTCTATGCACACAGCACCGTGCTATATATTCCATACACACAGCACCGCACTATATTCCATACACACAGCACCGTGCTATATTCCATACACACAGCACCGCACTATATATTCCATACACACAGCACCGCGCTATATTCCATACACACAGTACCGCGCTATATATTCCATACACACAGCACCGCGCTATATTCCATACACACAGCACCGCGCTATATATTCCATACACACAGCACCGTGCTATATTCCATACACACAGCACCGTGCTATATTCTCTACACACAGCACCGTGCTATATTCCATACACACAGCACCGCACTATATTCCATACACACAGCACCGTGCTATATTCCATACACACAGCACCGTGCTATATTCTCTGCACACAGCACTGCGCTATATTCCATACACACAGCACCGTGCTATATTCCATACACACAGCACCGCGCTATATTCCATACACACAGCACCGTGCTATATTCCATACACACAGCACCGTGCTATATTCCATACACACAGCACCGCGCTATATTCCATACACACAGCACCGTGCTATATTCCATACACACAGCACCGTGCTATATTCCATACACACAGCACCGTGCTATATTCCATACACACAGCACCGTGCTATATTCTCTGCACACAGCACCGTGCTATATTCTCTACACACAGCACCGTGCTATATTCCATACACACAGCACCGTGCTATATTCCATACACACAGCACCGTGCTATATTCCATACACACAGCACCGCGCTATATTCCATACACACAGCACCGCGCTATATTCCATACACACAGCACCGCGCTATATTCCATACACACAGCACCGCGCTATATTCCATACACACAGCACCGCACTATATTCCATACACACAGCACCGCGCTATATTCCATACACACAGCACTGCACTATATATTCCATACACACAGCACCGTGCTATATTCCATACACACAACACCGTGCTATTCCATACACACAGCACCGTGCTATATTCCATACACACAGCACCGCACTATATTCCATACACACAGCACCGCGCTATATTCTATACACACAGCACCGCGCTATATTCTATACACACAGCACCGTGCTATATTCCATACACACAGCACCGTGCTATATTCTCTGCACACAGCACTGCGCTATATTCTCTGCACACTAGCACTTCAATCTCAGTGTATTGCTTGAATTCTATCAGGGCATACACTAAAGGCAGCAGGGTTACTCCTGGTCTGCTTACAGAGAGAGCAATGTGTATCCTCTTTCTTCAATCCCCTGCTTAGCTCTGCCTCTCCCTCCTGTTTCCAAAAGCTTCTCAGCTACTTCCTCCTCCTCTGATAGGCTGAGAGGCACATCCATAGCCATAGGATCCTTACATTTTCGGTTGATATTTAAGGGAAAGCTTCACTGGAGTCTGACATTCCCTGAAGAAGTCCCCCAAGAGGAACGAAACGCATTGGATGTTGAACATTTTGGGAGTTTTATTGATTTTATTTCATTGTTCATTTGCTGCTACTTCTCTTCCTCGGTGGGACTACTAAAGATTTTACAGTCCTGAGGTCAACTTCAGACATTCAGATCATTCTCATGTGTTTGTAAGTGCATTTATTCATTAAATTAATTTTGTATCGATGCACTATCGATGATCTCTTCTACATCATTAGAACCTATACACTGCAAGAGTGTAATTGGAACGGGACATCATATTGTGTGATACCCCTTTATATATGTGTTTATTATTAATTTTCATCTTGTGAGCGCTCTGCCTCCCTTCTCCCCCTATTTTGTGTTTTTTTTTCTTTCCTTTAGATATTTTATTTATCCGGTTGTATTTTGTATATTTTATATGCTTTATCATCCTGTTCCCATTGCTTTCTTTCTTTTTTATATGTTTCACAAATAAGTCAGTATATAAGTCAGTATCCATGACAACCCTGCTGCAGTGTTATCAGATAGAATGACTGCACTGGGTTACATCAGATATGGGGACACTAACCCTTAAGAAATTTCAGCAAGCAGAGGTGCTCTTTGGCTTTGGATTTTTCTTTTAGCCAATATGATCACAACTTTTACAGCACCAAAAGGTTAATATTCCTTAATACTGTTAGGAAATGTCAACATTTTATTTGATAAAATGAGAATTCTTAGAGTGGGTGAATATTTGTAAACCATGGATGACAAATTATGTAATATGTTATAATTAAGGACAGCACCAGTTTATTTGGCATACAATTATTTGTATTTATAATTTGTGTATTTTAGGCAAAGTCATTTTTTTTTTACAGTTCAATTTTTTTTTTAAATTTTTTTAAATTGAGTTTTTTTTTTACATTCTGGAAGCAAACACCTTCCTTCACATCAATATCAACAGCAATAAAGTGATTTTATAAACTCCCATTTTTCACATTGTACCTGTAAGTTTGTGGGAAAAAATAAATCTCACCTTCTATAGAGAACAATATATCCACAGATCCAACTGATTCATGCTACACATGTTATAAAAAGAACAATTAAAAAAAGAAAATGTACAATTTCAGTGTCCAGTCAACTAACATAATACTAAAAAAAACAGATTCCACCTAGCAACGACGTTAGGGAGTTGTCTTTTTAAAATCCAGTCTACTGCAGAAAAATGTTGCAGAACAATGTTGTTCTCATCGACAAAAAAAATTGTGATAACTTTTCCATGAGACGGTTTCTTCAGTAGTTCACGGATACCAGTGGCGGGTATTGTTTTGTTATCCATTTTATTTATGTCGACCTAGGGGAGAGAAAATTACACATTACTCACTGTAAGATTGTTATGTCGCTAAACAAAGGTTTGTTATGTTCCAATTTGATACATTACAACTCCGTTTGTATAGAAATCCTTAAAGAAACTTGTTTAAGCAGTTCAAAAGTATGATACAACCGGCCAGGGTGGGACTATTTTGAGAAATGATAGATGATTAACCAATATCAAGATATGGAACGAAAATATAACTTAGAACAAGAGCAGTTTATTGTATTTACACTGATTTCTAAACACATGTATTGTAATGTAAAGGCTTACTCCAAAAACCATGACCAATTCAGTGATTTTAAGTGGTCACAGTGGTAGGAGTTAGTATGTGCAGTGTTTTCGCTTGAAACACTGCACATACTGAGTTATTGGCAATTATGTGCCGGGGCAACTTGCATCACTGTTCCGGGCTGCGTAATGTCAATTCTATGCATAAATTGCATCTGCTGTCAATGCATGCTGACAGCAGAATTAAAATCTTCCCCTTGCAGACGCACTGCCTCCCACCCACCCTTTCACACTGTGCTCCCTCCTGCCTCTCTCTGTGAATATTGTTGTTTGGTTAAAAAAAAAAAACTCTCTCCCTCTACCTCCCGCCCTCTCCTTGCCGGCACTGAGTGCATGCATGGGCTCCAAGCCGGGAATTGGTCCAATCACAGACTTCTCTATGAGATGCCTATGATTAGACCATGTGTTGCCCCAGTGATGTTGGAGGGGGGGCATGGAAGTGCAGTACCAGGAGCTTCACCCAGGACTAGGCAAGTAAAACCTTTGTATTGCTCAGTAGGGCATATTACACCAGAAGGATCCCCCCCCTCTCAATAGGGTTATAGTAACCCTTTCAAGACATATTTCTGTGAGTATTATTGTTGTGGAGCACTGTTATATACTCTGATGCACCACAAATATGGAGCTCCTAGAAAAGAGGGACATTAGGATAGAAAAGAGGAATTTAGACCACAAGTAGGGACTTGGGAAGTATGCTAATGTCACACACTCAATAAAAAGGCATTGGATGATATTTTGGCAAACAGAGGCTATTCTGGAGCAAAATGATAAATAAGTAGTTATTATCATTGAAACTAATAGAATGCCTCTGAACCTTTAGCTCTTTGCAACCAAAATGGGAGATATTTTCCTTTGATAACCCATCCATTTTTAGTGTGAGCCCCAGTTAGTAGTAGATCATATTCTTTCTAAATACACCTTTTCACACTCATTTTCTCATCTTAATAAACCAATCCATAGTTTCAAAATACACTAATTGGCATGATTAATGTCATAGTTAACCATAGTTAACCATAGCTAAGTTGTTCACAAAATAAATAAACTTGAGCTGGAATTGAAAATTGACTTTTTATAAATGTTTAAATTTTTCTCCAAGCTATATACCATTGCTAGTTGCTGCTATGTTTTAACATTAAACTATCAATTATACAATTATTTCTAAAACTATAACACAATTTATTTCCACATTAGATCAAAAGAGTTTCTCTATAGGAAATATGTGAACCTGCTGCCTCTTAACAGATTGCACACATAGGTGAAAGCCACTGTTTTACACTTATATTAAACTGTACTCATTTTTCCATTGACCGATATGAAAGTAGAGTAATGGAACTTACATTAACAAATCTTCCACTAATTTTTAAATATGACAATCAATGTATTTACTTAAGAAATAACACATGTATTTAAAATATATGAGGGATGTTTAGTTTTCTGGCCCTCCCTCTTTCCTATGAAAAAAAAATAATTAACTGACCGCTAATCCTGTGGTGAGCCCCACTCTACGTCTCGTACTAATGAGGAACATCCTCAATTTTAGATGCTAGCTAAAAGTCAGCTAACAGTTGTCCTTACGTGTTCTTTATGGTTTATTTGTATGTAATTTTTAGGTGAAGCATGTATATAGGTTAGCCCTTGCAAGGCCATCAGTATGACACATTTCTGCCTAAAGGACTGCACCAGAAAATGCCAAGACACGCAAAGAAAATTTCTCTGTTTAATACCTGAACATTAATGAGGAAGTGTTGCATAGGTAAGTAAATTTTTTATTTAGCCTACTGCTTTATACAACCCAGTAAACAAATAAATAGAGATGTCGCGAACATAAAATTTTCCGTTCGCAAATGGCGAAAGCGAATAGGAGTGGTGTGTTAAGTAGTACTATTCTTATCAGTTTAATCCTTGTTACATCCCCTATCAGGGGACGTGTATATGGCATCGATTTTAGGAACCGGGAGATGGAAAAAGATGCTTGGTTGGTCCTCCTACTTCAAATTTGGGGCACTGCACATGTAATCTAATGTGCCACCAGATAGGAGTGGTGTGTTAAGTAGTACTATTCTTATCAGTTTAATCCTTGTTACATCCCCTATCAGGGGGCGTGTATATGGCATCGATTTTAGGAACCGGGAGATGGAAAAAGATGCTTGGTTGGTCCTCCTACTTCAAATTTGGGGCACTGCACGTGTAATCTAATGTGCCACCAGATAGGAGTGGTGTGTTAAGTAGTACTATTCTTATCAGTTTAATCCCTGTTACGTCCCCTATCAGGGGACGTGTATATGGCATCGATTTTAGGAACCGGGAGATGGAAAAAGATGCTTGGTCGGTCCTCCTACTTCAAATTTGGGGCACTGCGCTTGCAATCTAATGTGCCACCAGATAGGAGTGGTGTGATAAGTAGTACTATTCTTATCAGTTTAATCCCTGTTACGTCCCCCTCATCAGGCCTTTTTTAGTCGAATGTATCGCCCACTGTCAGTCCCTTCGGGATCCATCCCTCATTCATCTAGACTTTTTTGACCTAGGCGACTTCTCTCCTGCTGCACTGAAGGTCCTTTCTGACAGGACACTTGAAGCGGGGCAGGCCAGAAGTTCTATCGCAAATTGGGATAGCTCAGGCCACAGGTCAAGCCTGCACACCCAGTAGTCAAGGGGTTCATCACTCCTCAGAGTGTCGATATCTGCAGTTAAGGTGAGGTAGTCTGCTACCTGTCGGTCGAGTCGTTCTCTGAGAGTGGACCCCGAAGGGCTGTGGCGATGCGTAGGACTTAAAAAGCTCTGCATGTCCTCCATCAACAACACGTCTGTAAAGTGTCCTGTCCTTGCCGGCGTGGTCGTGGGAGGAGGAGGATGACTTCCCCTGTTAGATTCCCGTTGTGCTGTGACATCACCCTTATACACTGTGTAAAGCATACGTTTTAATTTATTTTGGAACTGCTGCATCCTTTCCGACTTGCGGTAATTCGGTAACATTTCAGGCACTTTCTGCTTGTACCGCAGGTCTAGTAGCGTGGACACCCAGTACAGGTCGATCTCCTTCAGCCTTTTTATATGAGGGTCCCTCAACAGGCACGACAGCATGAAAGACCCCATTTGCACAAGGTTGGATGCGGAGCTACTCATGTCCCGTTCCTCGTCCTCAGTGATCTCACAGAAGGTATGTTCTTCCCCCCCAGCCACGTACAACATCACGAGTACCAGATAGGTGACAACGAGCACCCTGGGATGCCTGTTGTGGTTGGTCTTCCTCCTCCTCCTCAAAGCCACATTCCTCCTCTGACTCTTCTTCCTCACAAACCTCTTCCAGCGTTGCCGCAGGTCCAGCAAGCGATGCTGATAAGGCTGTTTCTGGTGGTGATGGTGACCACAACTCTTCCTCTTCACGCTCATCTACAGCCTGATCCAGCACTCTTCACAGGTCACGCTCCTGGAAGAAAACAAATGCTATGATGTTGCTGATGGTGCCTTCGGTGTGACTGACTAGGTTTGTCACCTCCTCAAATGGACGCATGAGCCTACAGGCATTGCGCATGAGCGTCCAGTAACGTGGCAAAAAAAATCCCAGCTCCACAGAGGCTGTCCTAGCACCCCGGTCATGCAAATAGTCGTTAACGGCTTTTTCTTGTCGGAGCAGGCGGTCGAACATTAGGAGTGTTGAATTCCAACGAGTCGGGCTGACGCAAATCAAGCGCCTCACTGGCATGTTGTTTCATCGCTGGATATCTGAAAAGTGCGCCATGGCTGTGTAGGAACGCCTGAAATGGCCACACACCTTCCTGGCCTGCTTCAGGATGTCCTGTAAGCCTGTGTACTTATGCACAAAGTGTTGTACGATCAGATTACACACATGTGCCATGCACGACACATGTGTCAACTTGCCCAAATTCAATGCCGCCAACAAATTTCTTCCGTTGTCACAAACCACTTTGCCGATCTCCAGTTGGTGCGGAGTCAGCCACTGATCCACCTGTGCGTTCAGGGCGGAAAGGAGTGCTGGTCCGGTGTGACTCTCTGCTTTCAGGCAAGTCAACCCCAAGATGGCGTGACATTGCCGTATCCGGGATGTTGAATAGTACCTGGGGAGCTGGGGGAGGGGCCGTTGATGTGGAGCAATCCGCAGCAGCAGAAGAGGACTCAGCCGAGGAGGTTATGGAAGAGGATGGAGTAGGAGGAGTAGAGGAGGTGGCAGCAGGCCTGCCTGCAAGTCGTGGCGGTGTCACCAACCCCTCTGCAGAGCCACGCTTTCCATGCTTGGCAGCCGTCAGCAGGTTTACCCAATGCGCAGTGTAGGTGATATACCTGCCTTGACCATGCTTTGCAGACCAGGTATCAGTGGTCAGATGGACCCTTGCCCCAACGCTGTGTGCCAGACATGCCATTACTTCCTTTTGCACAATCGAGTACAGGTTGGGGATGGCCTTTTGTGCAAAGAAATTTCGTACCTTCCACTGCGGTGTCCCAATAGCTACAAATTTTTGGAACGCCTCAGACTCCACCAGCTTGTATGGTAAAAGCTGGCGGGCTAAGAGTTCAGACAAGCCAGCTGTCAGATGCCGGGCAAGGGGGTGACATTGTGACATTGGCTTCTTACGCTCAAACATGTCCTTGACAGACACCTGACTGTGGGCAGATGAGCAGGAACTGCTCAAGGCGAGAGACGGAGTGGCAGATGGTTGAGAGGGGGCAAGGAGGACAGCAGTGGTTGACGTGGCTGAAGATGCTGGACCAGGAGGAGGATGGCGGCTTTGAGTTTGTGTGCTGCTTGTACTCATGTGTTGATCCCATAGGTGTTTGTGATGTGCGATCATGTGCCTTCGCAAAGCAGTTGTACCTAGGTGGGTGTTGGACTTCCCACGACTCAGTTTCTTTTGGCACAGGTTGCAAATGGCATCGCTGTTGTCAGAGGCAGACACACACAAAAATATGCCACACTGCTGAGCTCTGCAATGACGGCATTCTGGTGGTGGCAACAGCATGCGTTGATTGGCGTGCTGTCTGGCTGACCCCGGGTGCCGATGCATGCTGTCTGACTGTGCCACTAGTGCCTTGCAATGACCTCCCCCTGCTTCCAACTCGTCTACTCCTCCTCTCTGTCTCCCCATCTGAACTTTCCCCCTGTGCTTCTTCTCTTCTAGTGGGCACCCACGTGACATCCACGGACGCATCGTCATCATCAACCTCTTCACTTGTATCTGACAACTCAGCAAAAGAAGCAGCAGCAGGTACACTATCATCATCATCACACCGTACGTCCATGTGTGTAATGCTGCCTGACTGAGACATATCCCTGTTATCTACATCCTCTGGCAATAATGGTTGCGCATCACTCATTTCTTCCAACTGATGTGTAAATAACTCCTCTGACAGATCAAGTGAAGCGGCTGTGGTGCTAGTGTTGGTGGTGGCGGCAGGCGGGCGTGTGGTAACTTGAGAGGTGCCCGAAGCTAAGCTGGAGGAGGATGGTGCGTCAAGGTTCCGAGCGGAAGCTGTAGAAGATTGGGTGTCCTGTGTTAGCCAGTCAACTATGTCCTCAGAACTTTTCGAGTTCAGGGTACGTGGCCTCTGAACACTGGGCATTATTCTAGGGCCAAAGGGAATCACAGCACCACGACCACGACGGCCCCTGCGGGGTGGCCTGCCTCTGCCTGTCATTTTTTTTTCGATTTGTGGTACTATGCGTGCAAGCTACTGTGACAACAGTTATGAGTGGCACTGTGCACTGGCTGAAGTTGGCAGAGTAGACGCTGTAGGCCTGACACACACGCTTGCAGACAACTAACTGCTATTCAATCTATTACAGTCAAAATTTTTTTTTTTTTTTTTTAAATGTACACTACTGTTACACCAGATATGAGTTGCACTGGTGTGACAGTGTGCCCTGGCAGGCCCTGAAATGCACACTTGTGAAGGAAACTAACCGCTATCATTTCACAGTCAAATTTCTAGTTTTTTTTAAAATGTACACTACTGTTACACCAGATATGAGATGCACTGGTGTGACACTGTGCCCTGGCAGGCCCTGAAACGCACACGTGTGAAGAAAACTGACTGCTATTATTTCACAGTCACATTTCTAGTTTTTTTTTTTTTAAATGTACACTACTGTTACACCAGATATGAGTTGCACTGGTGTGACACTGTGCCCTGGCAGGCCCTGAAACGCACACGTGTGAAGAAAACTGACTGCTATTATTTCACAGTCACATTTCTAGTTTTTTTTTTTTAATGTACACTACTGTTACACCAGATATGAGTTGCACTGGTGTGACACTGTGCCGTGGCAGGCCCTGAAACGCACACGTGTGAAGGAAACTGACTGCTATTATATTACAGTCAAAAAAGTTTATTTTTTTTTTTTAAATGCAAGCTATTGTGACACCAGATATGAGTGGTGGCACTGGGCAAGTGGGCACAGTATACGCTGTGAGCCTGACACACACGCTGGCAGGCAGGCAACTGCAATTAGATTACACAGAAAAAAAAAAAGCAGACTGATGTTCTAGCCCTAAAAAGGGCTTTTTGGGGTGCTGTCCTTACAGCAGAGATCAGATGAGTCCTTCAGGACTGTAGTGGACACTGAATACACTAGCCTAGCTATCGATTTCCCTATTAAATCAGCAGCAGCTACACTGTCCCTCCTCTCACTAAGAATGCAGCTTCCGGGGGGCGGGGCCCAGCTGTCATGGAGGAGAGACGCACTTCGTGTGAGCTCCCTCAATATCTCACTTTAAGCAGATATCAACAAGCGAATTTAACCCCAGAAGGGGATGACCCAGCAATGTTGCTCCTCCCTGCCCGACCCGACATGCTTAATAGCGGTCAGCAACTCGACAGAGTCTTACTTACCTCCGCGTGGCACGTGTGGCCTGGTGCTCACTGGGCGGGAGAGGCAGCTGATCTCCCGATCCTGGGATGCCCAGGAGCAGCTACTTCCCGGCAGGAGCTCCGTTACTTCTTTTGTTTTTAATCTAACTAATCCTTGTTTTACTTTTCTTTTCTCATTTATGTATCTAAAAAAAGTTTTGTCCCCCTTTTTTACTGACTGCTATTTTCTCTTCTGTGTGTGATTTGGAAGCTCTTATAACTTGCTTAGCCTCTTTCTGCCTTATCTTATAGATCATTCTGTCTTCCTCACTCTGTTTTTTTTTATAATTACTAAAGTACCAAAGTGGTTTCTTGAATTTTTGCTTTTAATGACAAGCCTAATGCAATTTTCTGTTGCCTTCAGTAGTGCAACTTTTAAATAATCCCATTTCTCTTGGACTCCATTTAAATTGCTCCAGTCGTATAATGACTCCTTTACACATATTCTAATTTTAGAAAAGTCTGTTTTTCTAAAGTCTAAAACTTTTGTTTTTGTGTGGTGTGACTCAGTCACTGTTCTTATATTAAACCACACTAACTGATGATCACTGGATCCTAAACTTTCACCTACAGTAATATCAGATACCAAATCTCCATTTGTTAACACTAAATCTAGTATGGCCTCTTTACGAGTTGGCTCCTCAACGACTTGTTTTAGAGACAATCCCAGTAGGGAGTTTAGAATATGTGTGCTCCTGGCACAAGCTGCGATTTTTGTTTTCCAATTCACATCAGGAAAATGAAAGTCACCCATGATGAGAACTTCCCCCTTCATTGTCATTTTAGCTATTTCCTCAACTAGTAGATTATCTAACTCTTCAATTTGTCTTGGGGGCCTATAAATCACACCTACACGAGTTACTGTGTGATTACCAAATTCTAACGTAACCCAAACGGACTCTATATTCACCTCACTAACTTTTATTACCCTGAGCGGTGGGTGGGGGCCCTAAATAAAAATGTGGGGGGGAACCTAATGTCCTACCCCCTGCCCCCACCCCTGAGCGGTGGGTGGGGGCCCTAAATTAGAATAAGGGGGGTCCTAATGGACCTAATGCTGAGCGGCGGGTGGGGGCCCTAAATAAAAAATAAACCCCCCCTCCCCAGGTGACTAGAGGTCCCCAAACCCCTAGTCACCCCCTTCCTATAGGCGTTTGCACGGGGTGTGCTGGGTGTTCCTGGGCACACCCTAATCCCCGCGGCACGCCTATGGATTGAGACCGGCAGGGGAGATCTCGGGATCTCCCCTGTCGGCTCATGCAGAGCCGGCACTATCCGAGCGCCGGCTCTGCTCTAAGCCTCCATGGGCCGGTGGGGAGATCAAAGATCTCCCTAAACGGCCCACAACAGCATGGAGGGAGGCAGGAAAGGACCCGTGGAGATCTAGCTCGGAGCTCCGCCGGGTTCCTCTAGCGAGATCTGAGCGTTGCCGTGGCAACGCTCAGATCTCGCGAGAGTGAACTGTAGCCCCGCAGGCTAGAGTTCACTCTCCACTGGACCACCAGGGATGGCAGCAGCACGGTCCCCCCTGCCTACATAAGGTAAGAAGGGAGGGGGGATATTTACTAAACGGCCCCCACACAATATAAACAATCACCCAAACATACAGCACACACACACAGCACCCACATACAGCACACACACAGCACCCACACACATACAGCACACAAACAGCACCCTCACACACACAGCACCTACACACATACAGCACCCTTGCACACACAGCACCCACACACATACAGCACTCAAACAGCACCCTCATACACACAGCACCTACCCACATACAGCACCCTCACACACACAGTACCCACACACACATAGCATCTACACAAATACAGCACCCACACACATACAGCACACAAACAGCACCCACCCACATACAGCCACCTCACACGTACAGCACCCACACACACACACCACCCACACACATACAGCACACAAACAGCACCCTCACACACACAGCACCTACACATATACAGCACACAAACAGCACCCACACATATACAGCACCCACACACATACAGCACCTACACACATACAGCACCCACACACATACAGTACACTAACAGCACCCTCACAAACACGCACACAAACAGCACACTAACAGCACCTTCACAAACACACACATGCAAACACCCTCACCCACATAGCACGCTACCAGCACCCTCACACACATATCACACTAATAGCACCCTCACACACAACACCCTTACACCCAGCACCTACACACATACGGCACCCTCACACACACAGCACCCACACATATACAGCACACAAACAGCACCCACACACATACAGCACCCTCACAAACACACACACACAAACACCCTCACCCACATAGCACACTACCAGCACCCTCACACACACATCACACTAACAGCACCCTCACACACAGCACCCTTACACACACACACACACACACACAGCACCCTTACACACACAGCACCCTCACAGCACCCTCACATAGCACACACACATAGCAGGGTATGTGTGTGTGTGTGTATATGTATAAATATACATACATACATATACACGCGGCGTGTGTTCGTGCTTTAGGGTGCACATCTTTTGCAGCCCTCTAGCCCTTTCCAGGACTTTTTTAGAGCCATTTTAGTGCCCAAAAGATCGGGGCCCCATTGACTTCAATGGGGTTCGGGTTCGGGGTCAAGTTCGGGTCAAGTTTGAGTCCCGAACTCGAACGTTTTGCCAAAGTTTGGCCGAACCTGGCGAACCCAAACATCCAGATGTCCGCTCAACTCTAGTTATGAATGTTTTTTGAATATTCATATACAAATGATTTAGGTACTACAATTTTCAAACTTACTTCTGTTCTCTATGTCTTCTTATTGACAGAAGCAAGTCAAACACCTGTGATTTATTATTTTCTAATTGAATATCTCATTCCCTATCAAAATGTATCATTTCATGATATTCCTGTGTATTTCAAACATAATTAGCAATGTCTCCATCATTTGTGCCTTATGACCTGCTAGATCAAGCTCCTCAAAAATTTAAGGGTACAGAAATTGTCATTTATTTAGATTTTTCCAATTACTGGGTTCTAATGGAGACCCATCACAATGTGCCTTTTGTTTTGGACTGCAGAACACTGTAAATAGGATGCAAGAGACTTATATACTATCTGATATACAGGATCATATGAGGACCCTCACTCATTTTCCTTGGCACTCAGATAGTGTGAAGTCTACTCTTGCATCCATGGATTGCATAATATACTTATTCATAGCCGTGGTTAGGGACTGGGCCACTGATATAAATAGATTTCCCTGCTGTGTGGTTATCTCTGATATTAGGGACACCTCCTGACAGTTAAATTATCTAATGGCAGGCTAAATGCTTTTAAAACATCATCACCCATCAAATCATATTCCCACAGCTAGCAGCCCACTGGTGGAGTAATCCGTTTTTATTATAAAATTATAGCTTCTCATGTCACTGTGCAGCAACTAAGCCATTATTCATATTAGCCACTTCAATAACATTTTTGTCATAACAACTTCATTGTGAAACATAATTCTTGTAAACCAGACCCACTAACCATTTTATTTATTACGATCCGAGGGAGGCACAGAATAGTTTCTTATAGGTTTATGCAGTGAGACATGTTAAATATAAAAAAAAAGTCAACAGATTCAGAAATATTACTCCTGGTTGATAAAGTTACATAGTAAAACAATTATCGCGTATTACTCAGCATGCTTTCATATTGTTGTTGGATATGTAATTATAGTCGTTTGCTCCATATACATATTTTCTCTTCTGTGTGTGATTATAGTATATCAATATAGCTTCTATTCAGCACATTACAGTTTGCCAAATATAATTATTATGTTGTATATTATGCATCTGTGTGTGATTTAGTTGGGCTGTTGAAATAAGACACCTTAGCAACACTCCTAGCAAAGTCATGCTCTCAATTTCCCAAATATTTCTTTGTTTTTGTATTAATGGTCAAGGCTCTACTAAATGTAAGACACTCATTTATACAATCCTTTATTCCATTGTTATTTTAATTGCAGGAACTAGTGGAATATTCATTAGTTTACTTAATAGATAGGAGCCATCAGTTATCTACTGGTTATTGTCAGTGGTTGGAGTTCCAAATAAAAGTTTACTAAATCAAAAACATATACATGTTATCCCTGATCACTCTGTCTGCTTTATCATACCTCCCAACATTTCAAATGGATAAAGATTTTAGGGGCGTGAGAGGGGGTATGGCCAGGGGCAGGGTATCTTACTAATAATTATTTATGCATCTAAAATGTATTTACTAGGACTGGGTTCTAAACACATTTATTGTAGTTTACAGACACATTACTATGACCATTATTGCTGTGGATTCTGTTATATACTCAGATTTAGAAACACTAGAGAGCTCTTAGAAAAGAGGGACATTGCGATATCGACCCCTTATTTTCCATCATGTGTGTTCAACTCTTAAAGAAGCACTATCATGACAGGAATACAAGCAGCTATTCCTATGCCTATAGCTGCCCCCCCCCCCCCCCTATCTGCTAAGTGAAAGGGGATTTTACTCACCTTTTTCCAGTGCGACATGAGTCTACTCATGGCTGGCTACTCCCACTCCGCCTTCTTGACAATCTCAGCCAATCCAATGCTTTCTGATAGGAAAGCATTGGGAGGCTATTGCGCATGCATGGCAAAACCCAGTGCTGTGCCAATCAGCATTTCCTCATAGAGATGTGTTGAATCAATGTATCTCTATGAGAAATGTTCAGCCTCTCCATGCATAGCGTGGAGATGATGAACATCGTTGCTGCACATTGTGCAGCACTGGCTCAGGAACAGCCAGGATTTTTGCTGACCTAGGCAAAAAATATTGTTGTCGCCCCATTGGTTCCACCCACTCATGCAGACTACAGACCACACACATACACACACGCTCACACTGACCCCCTTCCACACACACACACACACTGACCCATGCAGACACACACTGACTCATAAAGACAAACACACTGACCCATACACACACACAGACCCATACATACACACTGACTCATAAACACACACGCTGACCCATACACACAAACAGACTCATACATGCACACTGACTCATAAACACACAAACAGACCCATACAAACACACACACTGACCCATAAAGACACATGCTGACCAATACATACACAGACTGATACATACACAGACCGATACACACACACACACACACATACACAGACTCATACATGCACACACAGACCCATACATCCACCCACAAACCCATAGACACACACACACTGACTCATACAAACACATACACACACACACAGACTCATACATATACACACACAGACCCATACATTTACACACAAACACATACACACACACAGACCCATACATACATACACACACACACACACACACACACACACACACACAGACCCATACCTACACACACAGACCCATGTGCAGACTGACAAACACAAACATACTGACTGATACACAAACATACTGACTGATACAGTTTCTCTGAAACACACACTGCAAGTTCTCTCCTACCTGCATTACAGTTTGCTCTTTGTTCTTATCTTCTTTACTGTGCCTGGTGGCTGACACTTTTTTTCCCAGCCCCATTTCCTGTTATTCTCCCACCCACTTCTCCCCACGTACAGGACAAGGGGCGGGAGTGAGTGAATTATACACACTTGCGCTGCTGCAGTGGTTGGCTGGGAGAGTGGTCTTGACTTTGCAGTCTGTGGTGAATACTGGACTGACGTTCTACCAGGTGCTAGTCTACAAGTAAGTGCTCCCTAGCGCCCGGTAATGGCCTAATCTATCTAATTAATTCAACTTCCTCCTAAATAAGGACACAAGAGAGGTATGTTTATGTTTAAGAGGTAACTATACTTGGATATTTCCCTCTCACACAAACTATGCTTAAACTGTTGTTTTTTTTAACACATTGACATCTAATTGTCCTCAAACACCCTGATGCTAAGTGTATTCTAGTTACCCAGAATCTGTAATTTTTTAAGATGAACAAATTTAAAGAAAATATCCGCCTACTGAATTTCTCGACTGTAAAATTTAGCTCTGTACAATATCAGTTTGCATTTTAAGTTTCTGTAACAAACACCTTATCCATTAGTGAAGATAAAAGCACAATAAATGCACTAGTACTTACAGCTATCCTCTTCATCTGTAAAAACACTGATAACATAACAAGCATACACAAATCCGATGAGCTGTGTAGAGATAATAAGAAGAAAAATATAATACATTAAATTAATGTCAAATTTGCAAAATAGATACAATTTAACAGCATTGTTTTCTTTAGAAGGCATTAAAATAAAGAGAGACGTTTCAGGTTGGTAAAGTTGATAATATTCAACATTAGTAGGGTCTGAAGATCCTTTATCTTCCTTATAAAGTTTACTCTACAAAAAGGCGCAGGGATTCCCAATTAATTTTTCCAGTGGAACCCTTTGACATAGTGTATCAACATCGTTGTTTCCCCCCCCACCCCCTTGTAAAAAAAATTTCAATACATTTGCGCCTTTTTTTGTATGTGCCGGTGTGTGTCTGTGTGTCAAGGTATGTGTATCTGTGTGTGTGTGTGTGCCAGTGTGTGTATCTGTGTGTCAATGTGTATTTGTGTGTGTGTGTGTGTGTGTGTATCTGACACGCAGATACACACACACGATGGCACATAGTGGCACACAGATACACACACTGACACACAGAAACACACCTTGACACACCGTGTGTATCTGTCTGTGTGTCAAGGTATATGTATCTGTGTGTCAAGGTGTGTGTATCTGTGTGACAAAGTGTGTGTATCTGTGTTTGTATGTGCCAGTGTGTGTGTCAGTGTGTATGAATCTGACACACAGGTGCACACACACTGGCACATAGTAGGACACATATACACACACCTTGACACACAGTGTGTATCTGTGTGTCAAGGTGTGTGTATCTATGTGTCAAATTGTGTGTATCTGTGTTTGTGTATGTATCTGTGTGTGTGTGTGTATGTATCGGACACACAGATATACACACACACACACACACTGGCACATAGTGACACACAGATACACACACTGACATACAGACACACACACATTGACACAGAGATACACACACTCAGATGCACACAGTGACATATACACACAGTGTCATATACACACTTGCACCCACAGATACACACACGGGCATATGCACACACTCATATACACACATTGACACATACACACAGTGTCATATACACACACTTGGGCCAGATTGGCAAAACAGATTCGGCCTGGGCATTTTTTTATCACAGCGGCCCACTAAGAAGGGGGCGGGGCAGAGATGGTGTGTTTTGTCATCACCAATGACAAACACACACCCTTTCAAAGTGAGCATGTTGGTTCAATGCTCTTCCAGGGCAGACCATGCGCAGAGCTTTGCTGAAGAGCTCTAGTATGAGACAAAATGTATTTGTTCAAAATGTATTTGTTCTGCACAGTGCAAGCAAATTTAATAACATGCATGCACTCTGTTTCTTTGCAACTTGTCTCTGGTGTCTCTATAAATGGGATACCAGGAGACAAAAGGGCCAGGAAAGAGTATTGTGCATGTGTTTGGAGCCTGCTTGTTAGATTGCGTGATTGTAGAGTGAGCTGATTGTGGTGTGGTATTGTGTAATAAGGTCGGTTTTAGTTGTGTTGTGTTTGTGTTGTAATGTAATGCAAATGTGGCTAGGGGCTGTAGAGAATATGTGTATAGGGGATGTAGTAAGTGTGTGCATATGGGCTATAGTGTGTGTCTGTATAGGTGATGTAGTGTTTGTAGGGGTTGTAGAGAATGTGTGTTTAGGGGTGTAGCATGTGTTTGCTTACAAGGAATCTAGTGTGTGCATAGGGGATCCAGAGTGTGTATGTTAGGGATGTTGTGAGTGTGTAGGTGGTGCAGTGTGTGTGTATATATACATATAGGAGTCTAGTGTATGTTTGAAGGACCCAGAATGTGTATAAGAGATCTAGTGAGTGTGTGTATATAGCGGATTCAGAGTGTATATAGGGATCTAGTGTGTGTATGTGTGTAGATGATCCAGAGTTGGGTATGTGCCAGTGTGTGTATATGTGTGTCATGTGTCAGTGTGTATCTGTGTGTGTGTGTATGTATCTGACACACAGATATATACACACACACACACACACTGGCACAAAGTGGCACACAGATACACACATGTGGGTCTGGAATGGAATGTGTTTAGGGGTGCAGTGTGTGTGAGGGGTGCTGTAGCATATATATATATATATATATATATATATATATATATATATTATAAATATGTTTGGAAGTATTGTGTGTGTGTGTGTTGGGGGGTTCTGTGTGAATGTGTGAGGGATGCAGTGGGTGTGTGTGAAGGGTGCAGTGGTGTGTGTGTGTGGTGTGTATGTGAGGGGTGCAGTATGTGTGTGTGAGGGGTAAAGTGTGTGTGTGTGTGTGATGGGTGCTGTGAGTGTGAGGGGTGAAGTTTGTGAGGGTGATGTCTGTGAGGGTGATGTGGGTGAGGGTGATGTGGGTGAGGGTGATGTGGGTGAGGGTGATGTGGGTGATATGTTGTAAGGGATTGTGTATTGGGGTAAAACATAAAAAACTCAGATACACACAGTGACACATACATAAACCTTGACACACAGATACACACACTCAGACACACATACTCTTTGACAGACACACATACAAACACATATACACTCTCACGGACAAGCACACATACAATCTCACTGACAAATACATAAATACTCACTGGCAAGCACACATATACTCTCACTGACAAACACACATACACACACACTTACTGACAAACACACATACACTCTCACTGACAAACACACATACACACACACTTACTGACAAACACACATACACTCTCACTGACAAACACAAACACACATACACACACACTTACTGACAAACACACATACACTCTCAGTGACAAACACACATACACACACACTCACTGACAAACACACATACAAACTCCTTAACAGACACACACACAATTTTTTATTTTTTTATTTCACTCCACCCTACCTCCCTTCCTTTGGGAGTGCTGGCATGGAGTCTCTATTTCCCTTGGGTCCAGTGGGGTTGTGGGGCTGAGCGACTCGCATGCAGTCCCTGGGGTCCAGTAGGGCTGCTAGGCTGAGCGGCTGACGTGCAGTCCCTGGGGTCCAGTGGGGCTGCTGGGCTGAGCGGCTGGCATGCGGGTGGCGAGGGAGTAGTGATCTTCCTGCTCAGCACCCGCACGCCTCTTAGTCATGCTGGAGCCAGAGTGATGTCATATTCTGGCTCTGGCATCACTGCTGTGCGCACTGCGATAATGGTCGCCACGATAACCGGGTGCCTCAATTATCGCGACTGACATTTTGTTTCCCGAAATTTTGCTGGAACCCCATTTGTGTTCTCTCTGTGCTAGAGCAAGTTTTGTCAATGTTATTTTGTTTCCAGATGTCTAAATAGCACATCATTCAGATTCAATTTATAAAATAACATATTTTGGATGTCCATGTTGAACGGCCATATGTATGTTTTTAAGTACAACTTATATTTATTATAATTGAAGACACGTTTTGAAGAAAAATATTTAAATACACGGCATACTCTTTAATATGATTTAAATTCAACATTCATAAACTGGTAGACCAGCATGAAATTATCAGATCTCAGGTGAATCCCCTCAAGTAATTTGTATGGTTGGTTGATGACAGACATAGACAATCTGAACACAGAGGACATTGACAATTAGTTTGATTCTATTAGCTAGAAAATTATTTATTACACTACCAGTCAGATAAAATGAGAAATTGACCACAAATGGTAACTTATTATGTTTACATAAGCACTATCAATGTACAGTCCACCAGTTTTTGATTGTGGCTATAGAAGTTTACATGGAGACATCAGTTATATGTAGGTAGCCATCACCACTCTATTACAGTTTCATGTAGGTACTATGACTATCACAATGCTTCAGGTCTGTCAGCCAGCAACATACCCTCATGGGGATAGAATCTGTATTGGAACTGACCTTACTGCCAACATTTTTTTAATGAATTTCACATACGATCTGTAGGTGGACAGAGTTAGCTTTGCATCTTGATAGCATCAAGTGACAAAATTAGTAATCTCGAGTCTGAACTACAACTGTATAACTAATACAGTCCACTGTATTTTGTATACAAAATAAAGCTGATCAATGAATGTTATCTTATACAGCATTTTATAAAGCACTCATTGGGAAATAATCCTGCCTACTATTTATATGGTTAATTAATAATATCGAGTACCATATATCCCTCAGTTGCAATTCTACTTTTACCCTACTTAATGGTACTCATTCTATCAGCTTTGGAGAAGGTTAAATTAACTTTGTTGGCAATTGAATGAATCTGAGACATCATACTTGGCACTCTATCCTGGGATAAAACAAAGGTTTTAAGCCAACACATTGTTGAATTATTAGTTAGAAGCTATGCCACACACGGTAGCATATGGATCTGTAAAGTTATATATATAACCGTGAAGTCAGGTTCAGTAATTCACATTAACTTCTTTTAAATATCACAAGCAAAGGGAATATATAAAGTGCAATTCTGGAAGGTTAATACCAATTGAGATATATTACTTCTGCATTCCCCAAACTGGTAGGACATTAATCTCTTTTCCTATCCAAAAAAAAAATCACAGACCAGTTTCAGGGAGATGAGTTATAATTCTACTTTCAATTTATGAAATGGACTGTATCTTTTCAAATAATTTTTATTAAAGTTATCATGTGCTACAGCAAATAATAAAGAATAGTCAAACACACTATTCGCGGTAGAAAAGGAAGGGGGAATTGGAAATAGGAAAGGGGAACCATCCATATTAGTAAACACATAAAATGTTGTACAAAACGTTAGTTATATATCGTTTGAACTTAACAAACTATGTATTCCATACGCAGTAAATTCTTTTAATGTCTTCCTCCCATTTGTTATTATTATTATTATTATTGCCATTTATATAGTGCCAACAGGTTCCGTAGTGCTTTACAATGTTATTTATTTACCTACAAGTAAAAAAGTATTGAACATGGTTTTAGATAATAAGGCAAACGAAATGTAATTCTGAAAAATACACATCTATTTGCAAACCTTCAACATATTTGGGACAAATAATATTGGTAGGACATTAATCTCTTTTCCTTTCCAAAAAAATCACAGACCAGTTTCATGGAGATGAGTTATAATTCTACTTTAATAAAAATTATTTGAAAAGATACAGTCCATTTCATAAATTGAAAGTAGAATTATAACTCATCTCCCTGAAACTGGTCTGTGATTTTTTTTGGAAAGGAAAAGAGATTAATGTCCTACCAATATTATTTGCCCCAAGGTTTGCAAATAGATGTGTATTTTTCAGAATGACATTTCGTTTGCCTTATTATCTAAAACCATGTTCAATACTTTACTTGTAGGTACATTTTTGGACTTCCAGTATCGAGGTAGACATGAGGTGACGGCAATTAGGATGTGGCCTATTATTATTCTATCGACCCTCGTAACAGACTCTTTAAGGGATTTTCTTAAATAGTGCTAGCTCTGATGTCAGAAGGCTTATGAACCGGTTCACTTTCATGATCAAATCATGGATCATTTTCCAATAATTGGCTAGTTTACGACAAAGCCACCATATGTGCGCCATATTTCCCGTACCACCACAGTCCCTCCAACACTGGCCCGAATACGCATTGTTCATGTTATGTAGTCTGGACGGACTCAGGTTCCAACGATATAAGATCTTATAGTGGTTTTCAAGATGGTCGGTGCAGTACGAAATTCCCTTAAGTGCAGTAGAAAATCCAAACCCATGCTGTGTTGTGTAACTAACTCCATCTCCCACAATAGCATGTGTCTCAACTTGTTTAAAGGGTTTAACATTATAAACTGAATAACACAGATACATTATGCCTTTCCTTCCTGCATCACGCAGGAAAACCTTTGAAATTGACTGTATCTGAATGTTTACCAGGAACCCTGTTAGATGCCTGAGTGCACTTATGCAAGTTGAAGGAAAACACAGTGGAGGTTAGTACCTGTTTTTTTATTCCTCCACTACTCTATTCACCCCAGTAAGATCTGTGATAGCTTTTACTGGGGTGAAGGATCAAGGAACTGTGACTTCTCAGGACATAATTTCTCTGGAATATCACGTGAGTTTTACTGAAAAATATGATGAATTAGTAAATAGTGGAAATTGAAAACAAAGGATATGGAAATTTTCACAAAGAATTTAATGTTCTTTGAATAGTAAAATCTGTTTAAAATTTCTGAATGTGATCAGCAAAAAACAAATGTGAGGAAGGCTGAACTTGATGGACGCACATCTCTTTTCAGCTTTGTAATTATGTAATTATGTAATCCAGGTATTCAGTATTAGCAATTCTGTGACAATTTTGAAATGGGAAAGAGTCCAGTGTCTGCTAAAACACATAAAAATACAATGAAAAGGGCTAGAACAAAATGTAGCCTCTATGTGCCAGACTTTTGACGGAACTAACTCATGCAAGCCCAAACATGCTCGCTTAATTTTTTTTTTTTTTGGGGGGGGGGCGGGATGTGGGTACAATTAAGCAGCTTACTTTGTCATATTGGACATATTGGTGAGCTGGATCTCTTGTCCAGTCAAGTAGTAGCAAAACAAGATAATGATGGTTAGGGGACAACCATTCAATGTTGATTGTATTTACAGATCAAGTGACAACTGACCAATAAAGGGGATAAAATGGAGTGATAAAACAATCTACACTTCAAAGAGATTTTTCAAGGCACTTCTGAGAGAGACAGACCACCAGTGATACTGTATGTTTTTACCTTGGTAAAAACATCACCTGTGTTATTGATTCTAGTGTGAGACTAGGTTTAGATTGCTGCTGCACCGAGCTAGATAGCAACTGCCCTGGCATTTGCAGCAACTTTGAGTGGGAAATAAGAGGGTGCCATTTTGTTATTGTTCCTTGTGCGAGACTATTTAACAAATAGAGTTTGTAACGGCACCCCCAGGCATAAAAGGGGTTAAACGCTGTTTAGAAGATATTCCCTTCCAGATATAAAGGCAGTTACTGTAGAAACCAATCCACCGAACCGGAGAAGCATATGAATGCTCTCAAACAAACGAATGCTGTAAACAGCCGAATAGGAAAAACCATACGAATAGGTTTACACTCCTAGCAGTCGAACTGGAACAGCATACAATAAATCCCCCCAAGAACGAGACAAGGCTCCATTTGAGGGTCAAGCAGGAACAGACAGAGCTGTGGGTTTATTGTTCTTATATACACATTAGTACCACCCACAGGGTTTTGGAAAACAACCAATAAACACGTACAATACACTCAGACACTCCCACACAAAATCCCCCCATCTGCCTGTGATACAATTACCTTACACAATGGGTAATGTAATTATCACAGGCAGAGAAATACAGTTTTTCCACATTATTCATAACTTTAAAAGCATGCATCACATTCACATAAAACGTACATTTTCAGAATCAGCATACTCCAAATACAAACATACGTGAAAATTGGTCCAGAAAAAACATACAAATTGGTCCAGTGGTTCAAAAGATAGATCGTAGTCCTTTGTGACCAAATGAAGCATGGCTTTTCTGCCCAAAACCAGTTCCACAGAGTCTTCTATCCTGGAGATAATTGGGAAGTAATCCAATTATCTCCGAGGACAGAGGCAAAACTCCATTGAACACATGGCAGCAAAAGACAATAAACTATATAAAAATATATAACTGTGCAGCCATTGCATAAAACAGGTACATTCAACATATCCCCAGATAGCTCAGACCTGAGCGCACATTATTACTGAATGGCGCTCAGATCACACACATACAGTTCAATTGCCATGGAGCCAAAGTCATTCGCATAGTCTTTCATTGTATGAATGGGCTCCATGGCATAGCTATCTGGGGTATCACCGCTCAAACAGGGCAAGCACCGAATGACCCTTGCAGAGGAAAATCAAGCGTTTCAACATGGGGCCATAGTCTAAAGGCAGCAGGCGGGCAACCAGGCTCCTCCAATGCACAGTGGCGAGATTGGTCTCGTCACAGAGTTGTTAAAATATTTTTATTTCTGTTAACTGTTCAGAGTAAGTAAATATTTTTTTTTTTTTTAATGTGTTCAGTCAGTGGTGTGCAAGTGTGCGAGCTCTGTGAAGTTTTTCTTAATGTCAAACAATATAACCTTACAGTCCACCAAGCAATATAACCTTACAGTCCACTCAATTCACCATCAAAAGTGCCATAGCTTCTGAGAGTTTGGTCGTGTGAATTCATGACACTTCTGCCACCCTTGCCCCCTTCACCACCACTATTAATAACATTCGTCCAAGGAAATAGTGGGATCTACAGCATGATCATTATGTCTAATTCAACCAAGGAGGCAATTCTATTCTTTCCATTCTTTTCATGCTGTAACAAGGTGTGCTGCTGCTTACACTGACACTGCTGCTCCTTCTATCACAACCACCACTAATAACATCACCATCAACATCGCCTGTACAATCACCATAAACATTACCATTAGCATTAATCAACCATGTTCTAGTGTAGAGACTAGTGTTAAAAAAAATCATCTTGCTTACCTGATACTCCCCGTGCCACTTACACCGACTTTGATTGAACAAATTAGATTCACTTTTCTAGAATTCTTTTTCTGACTTGTAATTTTTTTTTTTTTTTATTATTTCTAGAAAGACATGGATTATTTGCTTTTCAGTGTGCTTCTGTGTCGCTGCTTGTGTTTTGGAAAGTATAAGGTTATTCCCTCAGTAATATACACATTGTGTGGTTGCAGTTTTCCGCACAAGGGAACCGTGCCTACACTATATGTGGCAGGTCATTTTAGAAAAAAAACAAACATGTTAATAAGAAGTGTTGTTACTGGTGGTCATTCATGTTTTCCCATGTAGTGGTTTTGTCCTACCTCACTGAGTCTTGCAGCTGTTGTTACCTCAGATGCAGTTGGTTTAAGGACGGCCGTCTTTAAAGCAGGGCAAATGGGGCAGCTGCCCCAGGCCCACTTACTCCTGGGGGCCCAAAGCAGCTACCCTGTATAATCATAGCACCAGAGAAACATTCCGTGACACCTTTTTTTAAACATATTTTATTGTATTTTTGAAACACTTTTTTTTTTTTCAAGTAAGTTAATATATCAAACATGTTTTGGACTTTTAACAAAGGCAATATTATTTTCACCCCCCCCCCTTTTTTTTATCCTTATCCCCCTTTCTTCTCATTCCCTTATTTTACATTTTTCCTTCTTCCTACAGCTTTATACATTTTCCTATCTTTTCCATCATTGATTATTGTAACCATAACAAATAATGAAGAAAAAAAGCCCTGAAAAACAAACATAAACAGAGGAAGGAAAACAACTAAAACCTGAAAGAAGAATAGAATCACATAAGATTCCTAAGATACATCTTGGTTAAACCTAAGTCTGAACATTATGAAATTATATAATAGTGTATCTATAAAGTGTAATCTTTCCCTCTTTTCCTTTTCTTTACAACATTAACACAGTACAACATTAGTCTTAATAAAACAGAAGAACCCCCAAATTATCTTGCAGCCCCAGGATCTAGCTGATTATCCAATCATTTAGGAGCTGGTATGTCAGCCCCATAAATTTATTTATTTATGTTTTATTTAATCATCCCATTTCCTGTTATTCTATTTCATTTTTTCAATGTATTAAGTGCTTAAACAATTGTATCTTCACTTTATCCAAATGTTATTCTTATATTTCCTAAATTGTTATCTAAAGGTTCTTGTCTGACCTATATAGGCAAAACCAAAGGGACAATATAAGATAAAATGCATCTCCCCATGCTGGATATATCCATAAGTCACGCATCTTCCATGCAGATATGAAATAGCACTTAATCCTAATAAACTGAATTTATATTAGACAAACAGAAAATATCACTAACTATAAAGTATTTGTAAGACTGGGATAAAATAAAAGTAAAAAAAAAATATGAGACATTAAAACATTGCAATGCTTTAATTACTCATTATATTTAGTGATAAATAAATGGTCTTCATTCTTAACATTCTTATCATTTTTTATTTTTCTTATTTTTTTTATTAGTACTCTCTAAACTTCAGTTATATCCATTAAGCCTATTAACTTAACTATACTATATGCTAGAGCTAAATTTATTCCACTGTTTCAAAGTGTGTGTCTCTCAAGATGTATATAATCTGAGTATTTCCTTTTCAAGAACTATGAGGTATGTTGCATTCTATACCTAATATGCGTAAACAGTTTTCTTGATTAAGATAACAATTTGTTTTAAATGTTTTTTTATTTTTATTTTTGAGTGCAAAATAAATTCAAACATTTTACACATTAGAATGATAAATTGAAGTTTGCCTGCTCAGAGGCTCAGCAAAACAGCACACGACAATCACATAGTGTACTTCCATCTTTGTGCGCAAAATTGTGTACATAATACAAATGAAGATTATAAACTTAAATTTGCCTACATATAGGTTCATCTGGTCTGTAGAAAGGCATAGCACACTGGTACATTCATGAACATATGTGAACTTGTTGCACCAGTGGAAACAGTCATACACCTTCTCTGGCATATTGAGAGCCTTCAGTTGGTGCGACCCCAAGGGACGTTTTGTGAAGCTTACCATGAACTATGCTATTATCATGTCCTTTAGGGAAAGGGTCTTCACCATGGGTGATTCGCATACCAAGGCCCCAGAGGGGGCTTAAACAAGAAGGATAATTATGTTAATTGAAATTTAGGTTCATTCAGTTTAGAGGATATAAGGGTCAGGTAGAGCAGGTGGAATATTGGTAAGATAACTGTTGCACCTGATATTAAATTATTCAGTTTACTATTTAATATAACTAATATTCAAATTAAGAATCTTGATCTTCTTTTCTTGTATATTTCTTGGAAAAGTCAAATGCTAATTATTAATATAAAATGACCAAATAACAACTCTTCTCTACTTCCATGTAAGCAGATAAAAACATTATATGTGAATCTTCTCTATAGCGCTAAGGTCATATTCCAGGGGTTGTTATTCTAGATGAGCATTTACTCCCAATACCCCATGAGTAGAAAAACATAGTTTAGTTCAAACTTTGTACCCTTTATAATACTCTAAATTAATAAGAAAGCATTTCAAACTGTACAATATTTTCAAAACTCACTTCTTCACAAAAGTATATCAATTAAACTGTTCCAAAACAGCTCCAAAACCCCTCACACTAAGTCTTCATTGAATACTATATTACCAATCTACTTCCCCAATACTTCCCTTACCTTTTGTGTCACTTTACCCCACTCCCTCTAACATGCAAGCTCATTGAGCAGGGCCCTCAACCCCTTTGTTTCTGTGCGTCAAACTTGTCTGGTTACAAATACATGTTTGTTAGTCGACGCATTGTATAGCGTTACGTAATTCGTTGGCACTATATAAAAATAATAATAATAAGGAATATTGGGTTAAATTGGCAATCTAAGCACCCAAATCAGTTCATATTTCCTCTTGTAAAAATTCCCACCCTGGAGAACAATCGCTGATTATATTTTGCAATTTCAATGCCTGCGATTGACTGTAAGACAGCCAGCCACTAGGGACTTTGGACAAAAATAAATTCAAATATTTAATTTATTTTACATCCGTAATACGTTTGTAACTTATATCAATACTAAAGCCTATGTATATATATAATGCTTTACTTTAAGTGGATAGTTTGTTAATTTTCTTTTGGATCAGCTGAATCGACAGCGATGTGTGAGCATAATTAACTTTGTCAATTTAAATTACTACAATACAATGTTACTTTGGAAAAATTAAAACAGATATCTAGAAAGGGCTTAGATGTAAGGGCTATGTCATGTAAATTAACCACGTCAGGACCTGTGACAGACCACTGGCTGTATATGCCCCGCATAGCAAAATATTAGTTAAGGATTCTATTTCAAAATATAATAACTGTCAGTATTAATGACCAAAAGGCTGCCAAGGATGTGGGCATCGGGTATTCATGGACCAGATTGTGATGACGGCAATGTTTTACATTTGGTTCTAAAGTGTTTTAGAAAGCTGGTACGCAGTGATATACAAGGAGAATATAATAAACCAAATTAGCCTGAAGTCATAATGAAAACTTTATCAGGAACATCTGCTTATTTTCTGTCGTTGATAGCTATAGCACAACATATTTGTTTTCTATAATATAGTTTATATTTGGATTAGTATGTTGAAAGCTGAAATCTGAAAGCTTATCTCGAGGCAGGAAATGGATTTTGTTTTTAAACATACTTTGTTCTAACAGATATGAGTCATGTCTCTATCTATTGACAGTTCTTACAAACTGAAGCTTTCCTTCCATAGTCTATACCGCACCTTTAAATGTGAACTACCATTACAAATTAGGTTTTGACATTTGTAGCTGGATGACACTAAAAAAAAATAACTGACCCTCTTTTAATCACTGCATCTATGGTTAGATAGGCTAGCTGATTGCAGTCTGGAGAATTTGGGATTTAGGGGTTTGTAGAGCAGGCTCCAATGATCAAATTCCTGAATATAAAAAAAAAAAAAAAAAAACATTTTCTGTTTTTATGTGTCAATCACAAAGGCGGACTCAAGTTACAATACAAACAAAAATGATTTAGAGCAGGTGTTTACACACATAACTTGGCTTAGCATATTAGAAACATGAGTACATCAATAGGTAAAAATACATGTAGAGTAACTCCACAAATATTCAGCCTAATTTTAAAATATATAACGAATGAAACAGGATAGATATGCATGAGTAAACAATTACAAAATAAACACGCTATGTATGCAAGAGTGTAATATAGCAAACTGTGCTGGATTAACATTTAAACAAATAGCATTAGTGCCTCTGGGTACTAGTGCCAATATAGTGAGAGAACAAATATTCCTGAACTATTGACAGGCTGGAAAACTATAACAGAGATTAGTGATTCATCCAATGCCACTGGTAGGCAACAAGATACAGTCCTCCTTCAAATTTGGTAGGATGCCATTTCCATCCCCAATGCAGTCTTGTAAAGACATCCAGACTTTATGCTCATGGTCAGTAGCAGATCTGCTGTACAACCAATCTTCATCCTCTTGTGCCAGACCATAAAGGGAGCCAGGACCGCATTTCCAAGGACTCCCTCTTCTCCACTCAGTAGGGTCGCAGGTCTGTCGGCGCTCCGGAGTACGGAAGGCTTTCCAGATATTTAGGCGGCAGGAGAAAAGACTTCTACAAGTTGACACTAAATGCCGTAACCGTCCTCCGATTTCTCAGGGCTGTCCACAACAAGATTATAGCAGGTATACTGTTAGTTAGGCTTGGATATGCAGGAGCTGCTGTAAGACATGTCTGGCCATTTTGGCTGTCAGGCACCACCCCTCAAATTCCATATTTAAGCTGGACCGAAAGCTTCTGGACAGCTGAAATAAAGACCCAGATTTGGTAAAATCCAAACCTAGATGCTTAAAATGAGGGCCCAGATTTTAAAAATCCTAACTATTTCCCCATTAGACTTGGAGATTTGTTTTGTTGCAAACCGCAATTCATCTGAAATTGGGTCGATTGGGGAATTACCAAACTCTGTGCTGGAATTTAGCAAAATCATGAACCACTTCAAATGTTCAATGGATGAGCATATATGTTTTAATTTGTGAATCGGGATTTTACATTCTGCATGTGGCAGCAAAAAATATGTGTATGTATGTATTATGTATGTATGTACTGGTTTTTTCTTCTATAGTTTACATTTTGTCACTCAATCTGTGAACAAAATGGGGTGAAGAAACCACAATATATATACACATGATATATATATATATATATATATATATATATATATATATATTTATATATTATGTATACATTTTGCAGTACAGTATACTGATTGACCCCTTTTTTGTGCCCTTTTATTTAGTCCGATTTGTTCCCCAAATACATTTTTTGGTACTGTAATTTTGCCAAACCGCACCAACATATGGTAGAAATTTGTCCATCCTGAAAATATTTGATTTTAAGAGAAAATGGTTCATACAAACCTAAATTTCTCTCCATGCACAAGTCCATTGCATGCTATTAGCAGGAGCAGCCAGTGGGCAAATAGTTAAAAAACCCTCAGAGGTGCAAATTAACCCACTATTCCAGCAGTTTTGTCTCCAAGACACCCCTCAACAAATAAAACAAAATTCTACCTAGTCCCATCTCCCTGATAATAGTGATGGGGCAATACAACTAATACCTGCAAGAAAAAAAACAATTCTAACAGTTGCTAAATAACAAAACAAAAAAACAAAGCAGGGACCTCCACAGTCCTCGATAATTAAGACTGTCTCCCATCTCTCTCTTCACATACATGGGTGAGAAACTCTGGTACTGTTGCTACAGCAGCAGGGTACAGTGATAACAGTAATTTACACACACATCCAATATATATTGATTTCAGTGGGAAAAAATAAATAATGATGTACCCGTAATAACCTGGGACATAGAACAATAGCCTATTTCCTCACACCACAGACAACAGTATGAAGTGTAATTAGGTAAAGAGTTGACTACCCAAATCAACAAACCGATAAAAATAAAAAAAGAGAAAATTAGCATAAAATTTAAGTTACTCACTTTGCTAGCACAGTAGTCTATGTTCCATCCCTGGGGGGTCTCAAGCAAAATAATGGCAACTTACTTAAAAATTACATATTTTCCCCAAGTAAGTACACTGGTCATTTGCATTACAGACTATAATGATATACAATTTGCATCCCTCTCGGGTTTCCAAGTCATCCCTGAAGGAGGTACAGGGTGGAGGGTAGGAGTAACTATAGGGATCCCAATTTACGGACACCTTCAATCTCAACCTTTGGCAATTTTAAACACAAGTGTATAAATATATGTCTTTAGATCTGGTATAGAGATCATTTTGTTTTATATATGTAATTGTCAAAATTTCATCTCTTCAATAAACAAATTAAAAGACCTGTCTGTGACTTAGAATAACTGACTTTTCCAATTTCCTAAAGCGGCTTAAGGTACACTGGTCAAGTTAGGATTTATTTTACAAGGTATAGCTTCAACTATATAAAAACACAATTACTCATCTCTGGGTTTTTATTAATTTTGGGTATAGTTCTTAGGAGAATGTATGGTGACAGGTATATACCATTATTCCCCCCAACCTTCACTTATAGCCATCAGGAGGAGGCCAAGTAGCGGTTTTTGTTTTGAGACTGTGCTAATTTGCTAAACAATTTATCCGATAGTTAAGTCTGGTGTCTTAATTGTTAGTAAAATTAATACCAATATCTATCACATAAATTACAAATTTAAGTAAAATTGTCAGTGCAAAGATATATAGGATTGCAAATAGTCTTATTTTTAATTGGCCAGAATGGCCCTTAAATACTATTTACATGCTTTGGAAGACTAAACTGATGTCCAGATTATTTACCAAATGTTATTTGAATTTTGCATTTTGATAAAAAAAAAAAAAAAAGTATTTTCTGGGGATTTGAATCTTAGTTCATCTCACCTGGCAACACTTCTGCAACCACGAGGTTCAAAGCGGTATTAGTGATTCTACAGCTTGCACAATCTAACAGTCTCACAAACTCCCAGTTCTATTAAACAACATAAGCAAAACAAACATTCTGTCTGGTATTCACAAATTCAGTAAGAAATACTGATTAATATAACATGACATTTAAGATACTTGATGATAAGCCGAACTGAGAAGAACTCCTAGTGGAGGTATTCAAAAGAGATTATATGCAATGCAGTCTTAATTAGACAAGCACACAAAAGGAAGCCATATAACCAACAGTTACTGCTCTTACCAATAGATTGCAGAAACATATTCAGATCTTTCTAAGTGTAAACAAATCATACAGGAATGCTGTGCTTTAATGATACGTTAGTCCAGGTGATATCTGGCTAGTGGCTATTATATTTCTGACCAACTAGCTACTATGCCTGTAAGAACACTAGGATTTGGCAGGTTTTATGAAGGCGAGCATACTTTTCCTTGCCATTCTCGAGCAGAAATGTAAATTAAACATTTACCTTGAAAACTGGCATTATAAGTTTCCTGTGGTACATATTATGCAACTGGTAAATGTATGACAAAGGGGAAGCCGATCATGTGAGTGATAAGATGGGATTCCAATTGCAAGATTGCCGGCCAGCTCATGGGCCCCCCATGACAGGTGGAACCCAGGTGGAACAGGTGGAACGCCACTGGGTGTAAATGGTCTGAGGGCACCTACCCTTGCACACCAAAGCAAACACAGCACCACCTTTTGTGTGACGCATGGCAGAGACTGTGGACACAGGGCTAGATGGTCAGGTGATTTTGAGAACAAAGTGATACGAGGGCAAGGGGACTGAGGGTTAAGGTTCTGAGGGACACAGGGATAGTGGGACTGAGTGGCAAAGAGTGAGAGGAACAGGAGGGCATAGTTACAAAAAATATATAAATTCTAAGGCAAACATGTTTTTGGTTTGTTCTTCTGACAGACTAATACAGGGATAGAGGGTAGTTTCTGATGAAACTACAAGTGTAACCCCTCCTTCTTAATTTGAGTGGGCAGAACCAGCCATCTGTCTGTGCTGATACGGACATTGACTAGGAGAAGAAAACTACAGTAAATATGAATGCATTCTCCATTATTTTCCTATTTCCATGCCATGTTAAGTCATTACTACATTTCTCCTTAGGTTTTCCACACTGATGATCAAGTTAATAAAATATTTATCCAGACAAATTGCATTTTAAACCTTTTCGTGACCATTAATAAGGTAATGCTTCAGAAAACCCCGCACTAATCATGTTGCTAACTCATTTGTAGCTCTTTTCCTTGGTAAGCACACTTAGTTTGCTTTCAAATACATTTAAATGCACAGTTTGCCTGCTTTTATTAATGGAACAATTATATTGATTCAATGTTTTATATATTTTAAACAGTCCTCTAAATGATTCTTGATTTTGCATGGCCCAGTGATATGTGAGAAACTAATATACAATGATAGGGGTCAGGGGAGCTACCGTGGCTGGGGAAAGAATGTTATGTACTGCTAGAGCCAGTACAAGTATTTTTGGCTGCACAGCCAAAGATGCATTTTGCTGCCGCCACCCTCATTTACAAACACATACGCTGTTTTGCTCAGGAGAGCTGTTTAGGACATTCTATCTCTCCGGTAATAGTAGTGGAAGCGGGGAGTGGTGACCTGTGGATCCCAGGTAATTTACTGATATACACTCACCGAAAGAAACACATTATTTGGCAGACACACCAATGTTTATTATTTTTTCATTTTTAATTAAGCCCATCCAGCCTCACTACCTTTGGGAGAGCTGGAGTGGATCCTTTCACTGGGGTCCAGTGTGGATACTGTCCCTGGGTTCTAGTGGGGCCGTTGTGATCCTGTTATCTTCTTGCTCTTTTTGCTCTGCTCTCTCACACTGTTTAGTGATGTCATATCCTGACTACCAGCATCACAGCAAGGTGTGTGAGGGAGCAGAAAAAGTAGAGCACAGAGATTAGCGCTCCCTCGCCAACCGCTTCCATTCAGCACAGCCACTCACCGCAGGGACCCCTGTGACAGGAGGAATACAAGGGGCACGTTCACACTCACAACTTCCTCAACCAATCATACAAAAGCAAGTGAAGTGCCACCTTTTGCGTAACACATGGCAGGGACAGAGGACACAGATCTAGTGGGTAAAGTAATTAGTGGGGATGGAGTGACAAAATAAGAGGGTCAGGGGATTAGTGGAATAAAGTAACAACATGGCTGGGGGACTAGATATAAAGGAGACTGAATGACCCAGGGCTAGTGGAACATAGTGGCAAAGAGTGAGAACGACAGGGGGCACAGTAGGCTTGGGGTATAGGGAATCAGGGTAACATAGTGGCACAGCAGGGAACGCAGCAAGAAATAGACAATTTTCTGCTTTCACTTATATAAAATGCCCACTGCTTTAAATCTGACAGTCAGTAGGGAAAATATAGAAACTGTAAACTTCAAAAGTATCTCTCTGGTGCATAACTCCTAAGCCACCAAGGTAATAAAATAAATGAAAATTCCGAAGACTATTAAGTGGGTAATTTAAAAAAAAACAAATAACTTTTTATTTAAAACAGAAAATAGCAACCTGCCGCTGGTGGCACTGGAACAACACTGCCTCCCATTCACCCAGATGGCAGAAGGTCAAGGACTTTCTAAGCCTCCGTGACCGTGGCAAGAACATGCAGGCTTTAGCCTGGGGCTGGAGGGATGCCCCCCTCGCTCCCACCGATCCGATACCCCCACCGACAGCCTAGCAAGACATGTGCAGAGCCTGAAGGTGGGAATCGGCTGACCACTGACAAGCATAGTTCCGCTGCTCCACACTGGACACCGGGAACTACGTTATCTTCTGCAGATGCTAACTCACCGTTGTGGGACTCTCTTCACCTTATATGATGAAGCAGCTAATTGCTTAATCTAATATTTACACACTCTGGACTGTATAGGGTCTCCCCTATATTTATACATCAGGGCCTTGCCTGCACACGCCTTCAATCAAGCAATGTTGTAAACCAGAGGGTCCACACAGAGACTGGCTCCTGCGACCGTTGCAGACATCGTATTGTTTTGTTTTATTATGTTTATGTGCTTTCTTAATTATGTTTTTTGTCTTTAGTTTATTTTATAAAACAATGCAGAACACTATATTCTATTATACAATATACGCAGCCAAGTCTTACTCTCTTGAGTGCTAACCTCAGAGAATTTACTGAGTGGGGTTCACTCGCAAAGAAGGCATAAATCGAGCTCCTCTAGCTTGTAATGTAATGGTCTCAGTGACCACATCATCCAGAGCACCCTTGATACTCAGTGTTCAGACCCCAGGGGCACCTTAATAAAGCTCCAGTGGTTTTGCCTACATGTCACTCATCTACACAGCATTACTGTTCAGTTTATAGTCAGTTTTCTACATGTCTACCTGATGTCTACAGATTGATGATTTTCTAGTAACAGAACACGTGTGCATAGCATGATTTAATATTCATTTTATTTTATAACAATGTGCCAGGATTTTGTTTTATGTGTACCTTAAGAATAACCGGTGACATCGTAAGCTTGTTACCCCAGCCTGAATGTTTATGTTTTCCAAAATTGTGCTGGTATCTGCATGTCGTGATGTGGTTAGGTACTACTTTGTTGATCTTATCGGGCTTGTTCTAGCATAATATAATACAAAAATGTGCTGTCTAACTGAATACCATGGCTATGTTTCTTTAACTTGTTATTACCTTGCTTGGAAGTGCTGTCGTGGCCCACCAAGCTTGTTATCATGTGCACAATATAAATAAAGAATTATAAAAATAAAACAGGAAATGAATACAGTAATACCAAAATAGACAGACAGGTAGAATGTCTATGATACAGGTCTATGCTAAATAAACAAGAGAGATCATATACTGTAAAGCTGCACACATTTTGCATCTCCACTGCCACACTGACATGGAATTTTATATTACAGACACTCTAGCAAAATCTATTCTTGTATTAAGTACATGTATACATTTGAAGGAACACTCCAAGCACCATAAAAACTACAGTGTGCTCAGGGAAGCCAGTGGAAACTCTTCAGCAGTAGATTCCAGTTCTCACTGAGCAGTAGTGAAGGCGGGGAACAGCACCAGGCTGGGTAAGATATCACAACATAGCTTATCTCCTTGCAGTAGGGTGGTGCCAGGGCACTCCTGGCACTATAACCACAGTAGCGCTCTGCAGGGGTTCTGATGTTTGGAGTGTTCCTTTAAATCTTATGCAATATGATTACTGTTTGGAAACATTATAAACATAAAAAAAGGGTTTTACAAAGCAATGTATTATGGAATTATTTCCAGATTTATATCAAGTACTGCGATGTGTACCTACATGCTTTACGCATGTCAATTGCTACTAAACACAGAATCAAAGAGTTACTTGATGGCACGGTTGTTTAATTGGGCTGGAAAAAGCAAATGAGCCTACGGTGAGGATGAGCTCAGTTGTTTGAATGGAGAAAAAAAACACTCAGAAGCTTTAAGAATATGTATTGACCCAAGGGATTTAAATAGAGAGATCACGTGTGAATATTATAATTTACCAACGCTACATAGCATTACACACAAGGCAGCAAATTCAAAATGTAGTGTATTAGATACTCAATCAGGTTATTGGCAGCTCAATCTAGATGAACAAAGTAGCCAGGTCACTACATTTGATTCTCCAATTAGGAGGTGGTACTTCACAAGGGTACAATTTGGAATTACGGTATATCTTCAAAATATTTTTTTTTTTTAAATCTCATGAAGCCATTCGAGGGTTAAATGGTGTAGATATGATCATAGATTATTTTCTACTACATGGGTATACAAAGAAAGAACTAGAGCAAAATATATTGGCATTATTAGTGTGCTATCATGAGAGAAATATGAAATGAAATAAAAGCAGAATGCACATATGGTTACCCAAGTTAAATATTTTTCTAGATACTGTCACAAGATGGGTTAACCCAAAACCAGAGAAAATAGCAGCAATATAATAATTCCTCTACAGTCAAGAAATGGTTAGAAAGCATTCTGGTTATATCTAATTAAGGCCTAGAATTATTATTGTTTGATAAGCTTTCCAAATGATTTCATATTTTTGGATAACTTATTTGTTTCAACATATTAAATTATCAAAACATATACTATATATAAAAATATCAATTTATCAAGGAATATAAACATATTACAACATTTAAATAGTTTTCATTATATTAAATATATTTTAAAAGTTGAGCCAAAAATATTACATAATTAGAAAAATGGATTCAAAAATATTAAACCAAAGCCTATGTGTGTAAATTTGTTCATGGGCTCAAAGACGCCATGACTTCACCTACAGAAGTATTGCAGAAACACACCTTGTACTTGAGATTAATTAATAAAGAAGTATTTGAGGTATTAAACATTTTGGCCCCACTTTACTATTTTTGGATAAACTTTTTAAATATTTTCATATTTTGGAAATATTTTAATATTGTAATATTTTTTAAATAAATGTATATATTTTGGATTATCTGGTATATTGTTTCTATTTTAATAATTTGAAAAATAATTCGAAAAATGTGTCCAAAAATATTAAATCATTTGAAAAGCTTATCCAGAAATATTAAATCTGGGCTTTCATTGGGCACTACTCAGAAACTGGATTACAATATTCCCAACCCACAACATTGGTGACAATACAGGTTATTTAGTCTGTGCTTGGTTTAGAATTGGGGCTAATGCAGTAAGACCGGCCCATTGCTTATTTTCATGATCAATGACTACAATATAACACAACTATGCCCAGACAGAAAAAGAAATGTTGGTGACAAGATGTGACAAGTTTCATTAATACATCCATAGGAGGGAAATAACAATGGAGACAGATCACAAACCAATTGTGAGTATAATGGAAAAACCTCTTGCCTCGGCTTCACCAAAGCTGCATAAAATGATCTTAAGTAACTATAGTACATGTACCTGGTAAAATTCTCTCAAGGACATTTCAGCTATAACAAGATAAAAGAGAGGAAATTGAATGGGAAGACTGTGTGCACAATTACTTGCCAAAGATGAATAATAAAAAAATAAGTTACAAACAACTATGTCCAACATTATATATGTGAATATAATCCCTTTAAACACCAAAATAAAGTGCCACTCAGAGATAAAAATAGTTAACTTAATTTGTATATATATTCCCACGATCACTTACCTGCGAGTGATCTTCACATAGAATAGAGATAACAAGTGCAAGTGCGATACAGTCGTAAACCTAAAAACATAAAAACAAATATATCAGAATTATTTTACTGTTGCAATGATTGCACTCACAGACATGTATGCGCATATCACAAATCCTCCCCTGGTGGGTTAAGGATCCATAACCGTTCTTAGTATTCCGTTCACTCCTGATACCTGCTCGAGTTTATACGCACATACTTCATTGATGTCTGTGAGTGCAATCATTGCAGCAGTAAAATAATTCTGATATACTGTGTTGCACTATGTCCGGTTTATTTTTATGTTTTTAGGTGTTCGACTGTATCCCACTTGCACTTGTTATCTCTAAACTATGTCCAACAGAATTAAAATAATATGGCAGTGATGACCAAACTCAAAAGCTAAAGATCACATGGACATAAAAGCTTACTAAAATGTGAGAAAGTAACTATCAACAATGGATGAGATTGTGTTTAACCCCTTAAGGACCAAACTTCTGGAATAAAAGGGAATCATGACATGTCACATATGTCATATGTCCGAGAAAATTGGGGTTCCACCAGAGAAAGTGAAACAAATGACTCAGAAAATACATATGAAATTGTTGTCCTATATTGTCAGAAAATTAATTCCCAGATTATAAAAAAAATGGTAAATCAAAGCTAATCAAAAGGAATCAGTAGTATGCAGGGAATCTCCAAAGTGTGCTTTGCAAAGAATTTCTTCTGAACTATTTACATGGAATCAAAATACTATCTTATAAGTAGTGAACATTGTCGTTATTTTGCAATCACACAACTATGGGACACCAAAGCCATTTCCGTGCTGAATGTCATGAAAACTATTCTGATGAGTTCATTACAGTTAATGGGCTACAATACTCTGCAATAGAATTCACAAATTCCTCAGGGAATGGAGATTCAAGCACATAATCTGCCTTAGCTGAAAAACGTGCAATCTACAAAAACATTGTGATAAAAGCAGTCCAAACCAATCAAGATCTATACCTCTGCCTTCTAAACTACAATGCAAGTCCAACAGATTAAACTGCATCCCCGAACAATGACTTTTGAAAATTTAACAGGTAAGGTATAAAAAAACCCGCAAAAAATAAAATAAAAGTAAATAAATAAAACAGTCGTTCACTGTTTAGCTGGTCTGACACTAGTTATAGACAGTCCCCTCCCTAACCAGTAACTGGCCTTCATTTAGGAACATATCATTCTGGTCTATGGATGGTCTATTCGAATCCCATAAGCCCCTATTCAACAAGGGTTGGGTACGTAATCTATCCTTCAGGAGTCCCACTCATTAGGTTGGGTAGAATAGCTCTGCATACAGATGGCAGTTATATAAGAGCATTATAAGAGTAGAAATCAGTTTACATACAGCCTGGTTGACTGCTCGATGGGATTTTCTTAGAGCTGCAGGATTTGTTTTACAAATCCATGTTGTTCTGAGCCACTCTAAGAAATGAGAATACGAGTAGGATGTTCAATTGTGCAAAGTTATTTTGGTGCTTAGAATGATCCTTTCATTTTGCAAGTTTGTCATCATGCATCATAAGCCCCCCCCCCCCCCTCCCCCCAAAGATATCTTATTACCTTATCTAAATGTAATTGCACTTACAAAATAGTAATTTATTTCTATATGGCTACTCATAATTCATGGTAAATAAGATATTAAAACAAACGTTTAATTGTACAAGGATTAAATCCCATGCACTTTTTACATAAATGGCAACTCACAAATAAACATTTTTATAAACATGGACCATATTCTTATACCATGTTTACTGGTAGCCCTTTGCTAAACAAAATAAAGATCCAATAATATTCAATGTAATCATCAAGCAAACAAACATTTAAAATTAAAGGGACACTATAGGGGGGAAAGGGGAAGGAGGCACAAGTGAGGGGGGAACAGAAGGTACTATAGTGCTAGGAATACAACTTTGTATTCCTAGCACTATAGTTTTCCTTTAACTACACAATAAACGCAGCAATACTTGAGAAGAATCACATTATCCCCTGCAAGTTTCTTTCTCCCCTTGCTTTATTCCTTAACATTTCAACATGCACGATCTAAAAAGTCTGCATTGTGACATTTCTGTTGAATGAATGATAAATAAATTTGAGATTCTAACTAGATAAACCCTAAATAAGAAATGATAAAGAAATAATTAGCGAAGAGTAGACTGACGGAATAAAGAACAAAATCCAAACTACTCACAAAACTACAATATCAACATAATAACAATATCAATAACACAATACTTCGGTTAAAGAAAAATATTAATCAATTATATATTATTCATTAATAATTCTGCATTTAAATAAAGAAAATAAAAACACCTCACTGATGTGTTTTTCTGTTTTCCTTTCAGATGAAAAAATACGACAAACTTCAGAATAATAGATTAAAAAAAATGTCATCATCAAAAACTGTTTAATTAATAATGTTAATATAATTTTTTAAACCTGCAGATCCTGTCTTACTAAAAACAATCCATTTATTTTGAAGGTAATTATTGAATATCATAGCACAAGCTCCCTAGCAAATGAATGCCAAATATTTATTTATGTTTCTTGCTGTAAATAATTCTTCCTACTGCTGTAAGTGAAATCTCTTGTGTTTGTCTCATCAGTTGACCTGCTACCTCATATAAAGTGCTATTCACATATAATCTCTAAAAGCTGCCTTCGACCCTGTGTGTATTTTTAGAATATCAGCACCTCTCATGTAATACACATTTTTTGTGTAAATAAATATAGCGTTTCTAATATTTTGTTCTGTTTTCTGTTATCATTATTTTGTATCTTTCTACCTGCTCTGAATTGTCCTCTCTTGAAATCACACATCTTCATCTGTTCTGGGCATCTGGGTTTCTATGCCTACCCTGAAGCAAGTTATAAAAAATTATATTTTATCACAGAGATGTTTAATTAAACTTGGAAAATGCTAAAGGCGAAGCAAACATTTTGTTGAGTGCATTTGGGACAATCTTCTGGGAGGACATTGCAAGGTTCCTGCCACCAGGAAAATGTGGGGCAGAATTGGATCCCTGTTCAGATCGACTTAGCAATATTGGTCTGGAAAGGAAATGGGGAGAAGACGGAAAAAAAACACAAATTAAACTCTTTTTAGATATGTACAGCGACATTCTGCACTACATTGTTGCATTCGACAACACAGCGTACAACACCTTATTTTTACCAGAAGAAAGAAATTAACCCCTTAAGGACGGAGCCAAATGTACACGTTGTGAACGAAACAAAATGTAAACAAAACCTGGCATTTGCGCTATATGTCTGTCCAACCGTAATTCACCTCTTTCATATTAAATGCACCCCCCCCCCCTTATTATATATCATTGTATTCAGGGGAAACAGGGCTTTCGTTTAATATCAAATATTTAGCTATGAAACATAATTTAATATGAAAAAAATGGGAGAAAATAAGATTTTTGTTTATTTTTTTAGTTCTACATGACATTTTAACTGTCAATGTCATAATACTGTTTGCTTTTACTGCAATAAAATACACATATTTGTATTCAGCAAAGTCTCACGTGTAAAACAGTACCCCCTATGTACAGGTTTTATGGTGTTTTGGGAAGTTACAGGGTCAAATATAGCGTGTTACATTTGAAATTGAAATTCGCCAGATTGGTTACGTTGCCTTTGAGACTGTATAGTAGCCAAGGAAATAAATTTACACCCATAATGGCATACCATTTGCAATAGTAGACAACCCAAGGTATTGAAAATGGGGTATGTCCAGTCTTTTTTAGTAGCCATTTGGTCACAAACACTGGCCAAAGTTAGCATTAGTAATTGTTTGTGTGTGAAAAATGCAAAAACCGCCAATTTTGGCCAGTGTTTGTGACTACTAAAGTGGCTACTAAAAAAGACTGGACATACCCCATTTGCAATACCTTGGGTTGTCTACTATTGCAAATAGTATGCCATCATAGGGGTAATTTTCATTCTTGGGCTACCATAGGGTCATAAAGGCAACGTAAGCAATCTGGCGAATTTTAATGTGAAAAAAATGAAACACAAGCCTTATATTTGACGCTGTAATTTTTGAAAACACCATAAAACCTGTACATGAGGGGTACTGTTGTACTTGGGAGACTTCGCTGAACACAAATATTTGTGTTTCAAAACAGTAAAAAGTATTGCAGCAATAATATCGTCCATGTAAGTGCTGTTTGTGCGTGAAAAATGCAAAAAACTTCACTTTTACTGGTGATATCATCGTTGTAATACATTTTACTGTTTTGAAACACTAATATTTGTGTTCAGCGAAGTCTACCGAGTAAAACAGTACCCCCCATGTACAGGTTTTATGGTGTCTTGGAAAGTTATAGGGTTAAATATAGTGCTAGCAAATTAAATTCCCTATACTTTCGGCATGGGTTGTCAGGCAGGTCCCGCTAATTGTAATTAATTAAGATACCTAATTATGTAAAAATATTAAATAAATATATGTGTAGAATTAATATATGTATATATATACATATGTGTATATATATATATACAAAGAGATGTGGCTGCACTCACGGATGTTCCTTTAAAACTTAACTTTTATTCAGTCCATAAAACAGATCGACGTTTCAGTCCAACATGTGGACTTTCATCAGGATCATGTGTGTATATATACGTATATATATATATATATATATATATATAATTTTTTTAAAATATTTTTATTTATATATAGGTATATATACAGTGATATATGCATATAAATTTATGTATATAGATATATATATTATTTCGTTCTACGTGTATTTTGATATAAATATATATATATATATTAATATCACAATCCAGTTAGAACGAAATAAAACACATCTATATATTTTTTAATATTTTATTTTTAATTATTTTTTTATTTTATTTTTTTAAGTATTTACATATTTATTTTTTTATATTATATATAAATATATATATAACAATAATTATATATATATTTAATCAGTATCAGTCTACGTGTAATTTGATATTAATATATATATATATATATATATATATATATATAACTATATATATATTAATATTAAAATACACCTAGACAGTGTATGTGTGTGTGTATATGTGTATATATTTACTTAGATCATATATATATAATATATATATGATCTAAGTATATATATATATATATATATATTTTTACACTTATTTTAACTTATTTTAATTTGATTTCCAGCCATCAGGGGGACTAACTGTCATTACAGTTAGTCCCCCTGCTGGCATTGCTGCAGCCAGCTATCCCGGCCATGTGATTGTGAGGTCCTGAAGAGGACGGAGGTGCCGCGGGGGGCTCCCTGGGAGTCCCCCCAACCGCAATCGCCGGCGTGGGATCGCCGGCGACCGGGTAAGTAACAAAAAAACGGAGGGCGTACAATTACGCCCTGCGGCGATTAGAGCCGCTTTAAAAAGGACGTAATTGTACGCCCTCCGGTCTTAAGGGGTTAATGTGAATGGATCACTTACTCAAGTAGTATTGTTCCTCCAGAAATGTCGATATCAACCTCAAGACAACATACCTCGGAGGGAGGAAGGCTCTGTGCCTCTGTAGAACGAATATATGTGTGCTGGTTTGTAATGCTTCAAATTTTTTTGAACATAATAAATGTAAAAAAGAAAATATCATATAAAAAAAATCAATATATAAACAATATGAAAATATTTAATTATTTAAAAATATTTTTCATACTATTAAATAATTTCAAAAGTGTATCCAAATTTTTTGTACTCATTTCAAAAGCTTATCCAACAATAATAAATCAAGAGGTACCAAAAAACAAGTAAAAAATGGCGCTAAAACTAATATGTACAGTACAATACAAATTTAAAGCAGCACTATATATCGTGAAAAAGCTCCTCTCACATAAATTGCAAAAACAAAAATAAAGTGCGCTGTGCCTTTAAGACCATCAACAATATAAGTGAATAATTTTCACACAAATGTTAATTAATAATAATTTTCAAAAGTTATATAGAGTGCACTGTGCTTAAACACACTACAAATCAATTTGAGTGATATGAATACCACATACATATGCAATACCATAAAAGTGCATTAGTGACAAAACACATAAGTGCTAAATGAAAGATAAACTCACTTTTAAAAGTTTTGAAGTTGCTTCTGTTAAAACTTCAGTGAAATACTCAAAGAGAAAAACAGAACAAAAACTCATAGGGCAATATGCATAAAACTTAAATACTAAACATATAGATCAAAAACACTCACAAGAGTAGAGCAATTTAGTCTGCTCTGAACTGTGTTGGCATCTCAATATATAGAGGCTTGAGGCTGTGATGGCAGTAAAAATTCTTTATTAGACACTCCAATCATTAAAAGTAGTTGTCTGGCTGTGCGTCCTTTTCCTCGCAGATGTGGTGTAGTCCCAAACAATTCCGTCGGTCCTTTTCAGGCTCTAAGGGCTACTATCACTCACACTTGTTCCGGGAGGCGGGGCATACAACCGTTGGACGTAATGACGTCAGAGCGTGATGACGCGTTTGCCGACGTGCTCGGCTTCATCAGATCCGCCCAATAGTCCATCACAGTCTCAATATAAAGCATTTACACAGGGCGTGTTTACCCAAAAGAGTCCGAAAATTCTGTCCTTTGATTGGTTATCTTAACCAACATATTAATATCTATAGATGCCAAACCTTTTTGTACACACTCGAACTGAAACAAGGGGATTATTCACTAAATGTCTAAAAAATATATATTTTATTTGTCTACACGTACAGCTTATCATTACACCTCTTTGGATATTAATCCAATTAGGTGGGATGAGTTAATATAACTTGTAATATATGAAAACATATACTTATATGATTTACTAAAGCTTTTTTTATTCTCAACAGTACCTACTTGAATAGAGGAAGAAAGGGATAAAATTAGTCCATTATATAATATCATATTTCTGAATCACATTTTAAGTGCTAGATTATATATGTTAAAGTGAAATATGCAACATGCAGAAAGTGCGAATTTTCTCAACACTTACAAAAAATTGTATATTCTGAATATTATGTGAATGAGTCTGTATACTTGATCAGGTGATTGTATTAAAAATTAAATAAAAATCCACAGGATTCTGATATAAAGTTATACAAAATTAAAAAGGTTGAATTCTATATTAAGACCCCGTGGTTCTAAGGTTTTCAATTTGTGAACCCACATCATTTCTTCTCTTCCAATTTTAGAAATATAGTCTCCGCCTCTGCATGATTTCTTCACTACTTGAATTCCTAAAAAGATTAAGCCCTTTGGATCCATATTATGCTTTGTTTTAAAATGGGCCGAGACACTATGATGAGTGACTCCCCTCAAAATGTTATTTATATGCTCTCCTATTCTTTTGTGGAGTGGCCGTATAGTGCGGCCCACATATTGTAGTCCACATGGGCAAATTAGCAGGTATATAAAAATTTTTGTAAAACAGGTAATAAAATCTTTAATATCAAATTCATTATGGTTATGCTTGCTTATAAACTTGTTTATACCTTTGAGGGTCCTGTTTTTGCTATATTTACATCCTGTGCACTGAGAATTTTTATGCATATTGCCCTATGAGTTTTTGTTCTGTTTTTCTCTTTGAGTATTTCACTGAAGTTTCACAGAAGCAACTTCAAAACTTTTAAAAGTGAGTTTAAAAGTGAGTTTATCTTTCATTTAGCACTTATGTGTTTTGTCACTAATGCACTTTTATGGTATTGCATATGTATGTTGTATTCATATCACTCAAATTGATTTGTAGTGTGTTTAAGCACAGTGCACTCTATATAACTTTTGAAAATTATTATTAATTAACATTTGTGTGAAAATTATTCACTTATATTGTTGATGGTCTTAAAGGCACAGCACACTTTATTTTTGTTTTTTAATAATAAATCAAGGCCTAAGGTTTGTAATTGAGCTGTGGGCTCCCACTATATCTATTGAGTAGTCGCAAGTGACGCAATAGGTTAAAAGTATATTTTTACATTTGAAACAAGGACTGTTTTGGTAAACAATCTTATTGAGATTGCAAAAGCTATTGACCTTATGTGTGCGCACTGACTGGTATCCCATTCACGAACAAACCAGGGGACAAGTCTGCTTAGGTTTTGATACTTGCCAATATCAAGCAACTGCGACTAGAGTAGTCGCAAGTGACACGAAAGATTAAAAGTATACTTTTTATATTTCAAAAGAGGGTAGTTGTAATACAAACTAGAGTAGTAGCATGTCACACAAACAGTGAAAAGTAAACTGCTTATATTTAAAAGTGTGTTTTGAGTGTGTTTTGGTAAAAATACATACAGTAGCTTGCAAAACCTGTTGTTGAGGTTATGTGTCAGCACCGACTGGCCCATCCTTATATGATCAAAGGACTAGTGTGCTAACTTTTGATACTTCCCAATATCAAGCCAACTCAGTCAGGCAGCCCTGCCGTCAGCTATTTTCTATCACTCGTGGTAGTGGTTAAAGGGACACTATAGTCACCAGTGCTACTACATGTATTCCTGACCCTATAGTGGTAACACTACCATCTAGCCCCCCTGGGCCCCTCATGCCTCCATAAATATAACAAAATCTTACTGTATTCAAGCCAGAAGCTGTAAATCTGTATGCTGTTAGACTCAGGAAAAACAAGCAGTCTGCTGACATGTGATAGCCTGATCCAATCACAGTGCTTCCCCATAGGATTGGTTAAGACTGACAAGGAGGCAGATCAGGGGCAGAGCCAGTATGATTCAAACACAGCCCTGGCCAATCAGCATCTCCTCATAGAGATGAATTGAATCAATGAATCTCTATGAGGAAAGTTCAGTGTCTGCATGCAGAGGGAGGAGATAATGAATCACAGGATGCTCGTGCACAGCGTATTATGCCTCCATCAACTCCGAAGTCCTCTGGTTCACTGTGAGTGACTGCAACTGGAGGTGTTCCTAGCTTTCAATGTAATCACTGTATTTTCTGAGAAAATACAATGTTTACATGAGAAAGGCTAAAGGGAGCTATAGTTCTCACCTGAACAACCTTATTAAGCTGAAGTTGTTCAGGTGACTATAGTATCCCTTTAAAGCTCGGTTGTTGTCACAGATAGAAAGATCTGTTAGGTATGGACATAGAAAGCTCTTTTAGGTAGGGAAATAGAAAGCTCTGCTAGGTAGGGAAATAGAAAGCTATTTTAGGTAGGGAAATGGAAAGCTCTGTTAGGTAGGGGCATTGAAATTCTCTGTTAGGGACATTAAAAGGCTCAGTAAGATACATTAAAAGGCTCTTTTAGGGGCATTTAAAGACTCTGTTAGGGGCATTGTAATTCTCTGCTAGGGACATTAAAAGGCTCAGTAAGATACATTAAAAGGCTCTTTCAGGGGCATTTAAAGACTCTGTTAGGGGCATTGTAATTCTCTGCTAGGGACATTAAGAGGCTCTGTAATGGACATTAAAAAGCTCTGTCAAGGGCATTGAAAGACTCTGTCAGGGGCATTGAAATTCTCTGCTCGGGACATTAAACTGCTCTGTAAGGGACAATAAAAGGCTCTGTCAGGGGCATTGAAATACTATGTCAGGGGTATTAAAAATCTCTGCTTGGGACATTAAAATGCTCTGTAACGGACATTAAAAGGCTCCGTCAGGGGCATTGAAATTCTCTGCTAGGGACATTGAAAGGCTCTGTAAGGGACATTAAAATGCTCTGTCAAGGGCATTGAAAGACTTTGTCAGGGGCATTGAATTACTCTGTGAGGGGCAAAAATCAGTTAACTGTATTTTTCAAAGTGTTAAAATCTTTTGATCCAAGTCTAACTCAAAAATCCAGCTTAAGTGTAGTTCTTTCTAAGAGCTTTATCAAAATCAGCATCCTTGTCAGTCAAGTTGTGAGGTCTGTATTTTTCAAAGTGGTTTATTTTTTTTTACCAATAAACAACCATGAATTTGGAAAGCTGCTTAAAGCAGGGAACTCTTCAGAGATAATTTATTACTACTCCTACATGTTCGGCACTTATAGAAACTGAGAAAGAAGATACAACTAAAAATCCAGAAAAGATGCCCGAAATAGTTGTATCTACTGTTCCTCAAATAGCAGAGACAAGTGACAAGTAAAAAAAAAGAAAGCCAATCTTCTTCTCAAACAAAGAAAAGAAAATAAGATAGCTACTTGTCATTTGGATTCACAAGTGCCAGAAATGAAGCTTGTCCTGAAGCACAATGCGTACTTTGCTATAAAATATTGCCAAACAGGTCATTAGCACCTGCTAAATTACGTTGTCATTTTGAGCAAAACTACACAAAGTACAGAGATAAAGACATTGATTTTTTAAGCGAAAGCTAAAGGAGTATCAGAAGAGTAAACAATTTCTGAGCAAAAAAATTCAAAATGCTAATGAAAAAGCTATAGAGGCTTCTTACAGAGTGAGTTACCACATAGAACTTGAAGGAGAAGCACACACAATTGGGGAATCAATGTGCAAAATAAATAGTGTCATGTATTTAAAAAAAAGAAGCAGTTTTCAAAGCTGTATCACTTTCCAACAACACAGTTTTGTGCTGTAATCATGATCTTGCTGATGACATCCGTACTGAACTAATTTCTCAACTGCATCAATGTGATGGGTACTCACTGCAATTAGACAAGTCCACAGATGTTGCAGGACTTTCAATTTTGTTGGTTTTTGTTAGATATAATTTGAACAAACGGATTGAAGAAGACTTGCTTCTGTGTGAATCTTTGAAAACTTATATCACTGGTGAGAACATCTCAAACTGTATCCAGAAGTTCATGAACACACACAGTATAAATTGGGACAGATGTGTAGATGTGTGCGGTGATGGTGCCAAAGATATGGTTGGGACAGTGGCAGGCGCTGTGACACAAATAAAAAATGTAACAAAAAAACAGCACCAGTTCTCACTGTGTTCTTCACAGACATGCACTGGTAGCTAAAAATATTTCAATCTCACTTAGAACTGTGCTAGACGAATCGGTCCAGATTATTAATTTTCTAAAAAGTCGACCATTACAGTCACGACTATTTAAAATTATATGTGAATATATGGGTAGTCACCACTCTGCTCTGCTTTTGCATTCAGAAGTCCGTTGGCTATCACGAGGCAAGGTCCTTGTTAGAATGTTTGAATTGCATCAAAAGTTGTTGGCAAATTTCCAGGATCATAAATTTGGATTATCTGATCGATTAACAAACACTCTGTGGTTATCCAAAGTAGCATATCTTGCAGACATGTTCACAAAATTAAATAATGTATGTTTATCATTCCAAGGAAAAAACTCTAATATTTTTAATGCGAGAGATAAAATATTTTCACTGTCTTGTAAGCTGCAGTTTTCAACCTCATCTGTTGAGCAAAATAATTTGAACTCTTTGCCAACACTTAAGGATTTTCTTGAAGAATCAGAAATTGAACTTGAAGATGAAATTCACAATGAAATTGTAGATCATCTTCGCCATTTAATCCCATCTATTAATCAGTATTTTCCATTCTTGAAGGAAAACAATGACTGGGTTCGAAATCAATTCATAAAGACAAGCCAGTAAATTGTTCTGATGTAGATTTTGAGAATCTGATCGATATAACTTCTGACAGTAAACTAAGATTTTAAATTTAAAGAAGTTTCTCTTATTGCTTTTTTTGGGTGATTTCCGCGAAGAATACCCAGAATTGTCCAAGCGGGCAATCAAAGCTCTGTTGCCATTCGCCAGCACATACTTATATGAAACTCGCTTTACTCTGCAACAAAAACAAAGTATCAACATCGACTTGAAGCAACTGCAGACATGCAAATACAGTTGTCAACAATTAAACCAGATATAAAAAGAATTTGCCAGCAAAAGAGAAAATTACACTCTGCTCATTGAAAGGTTTGCGCTGCACTACTCTGCAGCACACATTTTTTAGTTGGGGTTCCAAACTGTTGCTATACCATGTCAAAGGGTTCCAAGGGAAAATTTTATTGTGAAACCCTGGTTTAGAGGTCGTACTGCAGTAACAGGTCTTTCAGGATAGATGCAATTACCAGGAATGTTTGTAAATCCAAGGTAGGAGAACTGTAGGTAGCCACAAAGCAATAATGAATTCCAGTGTTGAATTAAACAGGTTGGTATTGCAGTTCCATTTGTCCCCAAGCTTATTGACAGTAAGCAGATTGGGAATGTTGCAGGTATAAAGGATAGACCAGGTTGTTTGAATGAAATCCAGGATATAACAGTTTTTTGTAGTAGGAGCCTTGCCAGGATCAGAACATAAACAACAATCAATGTAAAGGTGATTTGCATAGCAGGATCCGACCTCTTATAGTAGTTTGAAATTATCATGTTTGGCAGGTGATAGTAACTTTGGTAAGACTAGTGGCTAGGGAGGCCACTAGTGGAGGAAACTGGTACTTGTTTTATAGAAACAGAAAAAAAAGAAACATAATTTTGGTTGTCAGGATAGAATCCTGACACTGCCTAACTGACAGGCAGTCTCCCTGCATGAGTAAAATAGAAAAATATAGGTTAATAAATAAAAATATAATTATAATTATATATATATATATAACTTTCCACGTGTCCCGCACTCACTGCTCCCGGTCTTGTTAATGCCTCGGTGCAACTTCCGACCATAAGTATATATAGGTTCTTCTTGAAGTGCACTCACAGGACTCAATAATATTTCTAATCGTGCTGTTTATTCAAGCATCAAGTAATACAAAGAAGTGTCGACGTTTCAGTCCTTGCCGGACTTTTTTCAAGACAGCTTGATGGTGTGAGTCATTTCATTAAATACACACTACTGAAACATGATTGGAGGGTGAAAAACAGAACTGAGGCTCAATTAAGTTTTAAGTGACGTGTATCATGTGAAAATAATATCATGGGTGAGGCAATTACCAACCCTCACAGGAGTGAATAGTTAAAGGACCACTCTAGTGCCAGGAAAGCATACTCGTTTTCCTGGCACTAGAGTGCCCTGAGGGTGCCCCCACCCTCGGGGACCCCCTCCCGCCCGGATCTGGAAAGGGGAAAGGGGTTAAATCTTACCTTTTTCCAGCGGTGGGCGGAGAGCTCTCCTCCTCCGATCCTCCTCTTCTCCTCCCCGTCGGCTGAATGCGCACGCGCGGCAAGAGCTGCGCGCGCATTCAGCCGGTCACATAGGAAAGCATTCATAATGCTTTCCTATGGACGCTTGCGTGCTCTCACTGTGATTTTCACAGTGAGAATCACGCAAGCGCCTCTAGCGGCTGTCAGTGAGACAGCCACTAGAGGAAAAAGGGGAAGGCTTAACTAATTGATAAACATAGCAGTTTCTCTGAAACTGCTATGTTTATAAAACAATTAGTTAACCCTAGCTGGACCTGGCACCCAGACCACTTCATTAAGCTGAAGTGGTCTGGGTGCCTAGAGTGGTCCTTTAAGTGAGTGGTAATGTTAAGACAAAGTGTCTATAAACAATAAATTACATATTTACAACTATTTACATACATTGAATCATCATCTCCACAGCGAAAAAGCCGGGCTTCAATGCCCATGATATAAACAAAGCACTAATATATCGTGCTTATAAATGTCAATTATGATTATCCGTGTATATTTTTACTATCATGGTCACTGATTCCTCCTGTATTAACAACATGCAAGATTATATGAATGATGTATCACAGCATTCATAACATATGTCTACCCTTAATCTATGTATTATAGTTTATAGTTATCACATAACATGTTAGTTGTATGAATGTTAAATCTATCCATATCATTATCAAACATAAGGTATAGGGTAATATAATTAATATAAGCATATATCAACAGGACACTGATAGCTAGACATGCTGAATACTGAGTTAAGCAAAAAAGGAAGATCACCTAAACATAGCATTTTTTTTTTACAAAGGCTCAAACCTCTCTACAACCCTGAAAGAAATTATTGTATATTCATTATTATCTTCTGGGTAAAAAGCAGTAAAGTGGGTTCTTCTCATTCAGTCCAAGGGGTGCCAGCGTTTCCAACGTATGGATCCAAAACGCTTCCCTTTGTAAGAGTAGTGTGTCCCGGTTCCTGCCTCTAGGTGGTTCATGGACATGATCTATGCCCATGAACCTGAGTGAAGGTAAAGGGTGACCCAACTGCAAAAAATGTCGGGCAACCGGAGTAGTTGCACATCGATTCTGAATAGCTATGCGTATAGTAGATCTATGCCCCCTATGGCCTCTGTCATACGTGAAAATTGGAAGATATTGGAGAAAGAGAACTCTCTACAATCTCTCTTCAAATAAACCCTGATAATGAGCTATAAGAGGGGCAAAAGTCTCAGGAATTTCTTGGTCCATACTGTCCACTACAGTAAAATTCAACAACAATTGGGAATCATTAATCCAGGACGCTACAGATGTCTTAAATGCACTGCCTGTAACTATGTCATCTGGCAAAGTATTCTTCCATCCTAGATCTGGTAAAAAATTTAAGATTAACCATAGAATCTCATGCACTACTATCTTTGTCATATACCAGATCGTGTGCCCCTGTGGACTGGTGTATGTGGGCAAGACATCCAATGACCTTAGAGAAAGGATGAGGGGGCATAGATCTACTTTACGCATGGCTATTCAGAATCAATGCGTCCCGGTGGCCAAAAGTTTGACATCCTTGTAGTAGAAGGACAGAGGTGAAAATAACAAATTTCTTAATTTCTCAAACTTTTTTAGTTTTTATTTATGTAAAATTATATTTCATATATTTATTTGATGTGCAATGAAAGCCCTTTTCTCCTGAACAAAATTATATATAATAAGTGTGGGTGCACATAGCTAAAATTGCAGGTTTTGGTTTGATTTTATTTTGATCCCAACTTGTGCAATTGCATCTGTCCTTAAGGGCTTATTGATGACGAAAAAATATAAGAAGAATACTTTCTACCTATTGTGTCACTTGCGACTAATCTAAGGTCAACAAGTAAGGTCAACAATAGCTTTTGAAATCTGAACATGATTGTTCACCAAAACAGCCCTTGTTTCAAATTTAAAAGTATACTTTTATCCATTGTTTTACTTGCGACTACACTAGTCTGAGTTGGCCTGATATTGTCAAGTATGAAAAGCTAAGCAGACTTGTCTCTGGTTTGTTTATGGATGGGAGACCAGACAGTGCTGACATATAAGGTCAACCATAGCTTTTGCAATCTCAATATAATTATTTATGAAAACAGCCCTCTGTTCAAATATAGAAACACAGAAACATAGAATGTGACAGCAGATAAGAACCATTCGGCCCATCTAGTCTGCCCAATTTTCTAAATACTTTCATTAGTCCCTGGCCTTATCGTATAGTTAGTATAGCCTTATGCCTATCCCATGCATGCTTTAACTCCTTTACTGTGTTAACCTCTACCACTTCAGCTGGAAGGCTATTCCATGCATCCACTACCCTCTCAGTAAAGTAATACTTCCTGATATTATTTTTAAACCTTTGTCCCTCTAATTATAAGAATACTTTGAACCTTCAGTGTCACTTGTGATTACTCTAGTCTAAGTTGGCTTGAAATTAGCAAGTATCAGACTTGTCCCTGGTTAGTTCACGGATGGAAGACCAAACAGGATTCACATAGTCCCATGTTAGTACATGACGGAGAAATGGGGATGTAAAAGTGGTTAGATAAAGGATAGAGAGGGGAGTAGAAGCACAGGAATTGAGATATGAGGAATTGAAATATAGTGGAAAGAAAGGGAAGGGACAAATGGGCAGAGAGGGGAAAATGCAGATGGAGATATGGTTGAAAAGTGGAAGGAGATATGACTGGAGGTGAAAATGTGCAGAGGGAGATTTTATCATTACAAAGCCAAGCAAGAATTGAATCCTGCAGTCAAATATCTGTATTTTAACTAACCCACAAGTAAAAAAAATAACTCTTCAAATCCCATTCTTAATTTTCAAACATTTCTGCAAACCGTTAACTCTGAGGTTTGGATGCCCAAACCATGATAGCTAACTAGTGAATAGTGATGTCCCGAACTGTTCGCTGGCGAATAGTTCCTGGCGAACATAGCGTGTTCGCGTTCGCCACGGACAGCGAACATATGCGATGTTCGGTCCACCCCCTATTTATTTTAATTTTTTTGTGGTCTTTCAGCCAAATTTACTAATACTAAGTAAAAATTACTTAGTATTAGTAAATTGTGCCCCTACTCGCAATACTGCCTGTGGCTGCTCACTGTTAAAAAAAAAAAAGGGTCCCCCCTCCCTGAGTGGGTGGGGGCCCTAAAGTAAAAAAAGGGGGGAGGACTTATTGTCCTCCCTCCTGGCCCCCACCCCTGAGCGGTGGGTGGGGCCCTAAATACCAATAGGGGGGGACCTATTGTCCTCCCCCCCGGCCCCCACCCCTGAGCGGCGGGTGGGGGCCCTAAACAAAATGTCCCCCCAGGTGACTAGGGGTCCCCAAACCCCTAGTCACCCCCCCAAAAAAAATGGTCCCTCTACCTACCCCCCTCACCCTAAAAATAATGAGGGGGAGTCAATAAAGCTAAAAACCTGTAAATAAATCAAAATAAACTTACCATTAGATGTCTTCTTTTTTCTAAAATCTTCTTTCTTCAGCCCCCAAAAAGGCCAAATAAAAAGAAAATATAACCATCGCACTTTGAAGAAAAAAAAAACGAGCGCAAAAAATATTAATCCTTGTTCACGGGCACGCCGCGTACTTATAAAGCCTTGCCACGCCCTGCAATCAGGCTTAGAACACTCTGATTGGTTGGTTTAAAATTCCAAAGAACTTTCCCATGCTGTGTAAAATGATACAGAGCACTCTGATTGGGTGACTGTACCTCACAGTCAGCAGACACATTCCAGACAATCAGCAGCAGACCATCCCTGCCAGACCCTCCCACCTCCTAGACAGCATACAATTTAGATTAATTCTGAAGCTGCATTCTTTTTTTTTATTTTTATTATTATTATTTTTTTTTTAGACAGAAGTGTGTTATCTTTGAGCATGCTATATCATGGCTAGTTGCACTGAGGGTATGAGTATATAGCAGTACATTGTTGTGAAAGATGGCTGTCATGTTTAGGGTGTAGCTTGCACGTTATCAACTGTGTATCTATATCAGCAGCTCCACCACTAGTTATAAATCAAGTGTGAGTCGCCCCATGAGATGAGACTAGTGAATAACATAATACATGAACGGTTAAGGTAAAGGCATGTAAGGAACTACGACAATAAACTCTTTAGGAGGTGAAATAATGACATGTTTAAACGCTTGCTACTTTACGATTAGTTAATGTGCAGAGAGCAGTTCATGTGATCAAAGGCATGGTGTGGAGGATCAGCTATAGTGGGACATGCTTGGCAGGCTGCTGTTTACTGCTTGTGCTCATCCCTTCTGGGTGCCAGGTGCAGACCCTGGGAGTCCCTGATACCTGGAACAACAAAGGCAAGTCTCTGGCTGAGTGCTGGGTTCGCGGCTTGAGGTGGTGGAAGCTTGTTTTGTTGGGTGGTCGGATCTGTCCCGGTGGTGCTTCACGTCCGGTGCGGGATTGTGGTGGCTTAAGGTGGAGGCGAGTGCTTGACGTGGGGCAGGCTCTGCATTTCTGTTTGTGCCTCCGGTCCCGTCTTTGACTCCTTTTGCGTTGGTGGATTTTAATGGGGACTGCTTCGCTTAGCTGTGGTGGAGCTTGTTGGGGCTGTGGTGGAGCTTGTTGGGGCTTCCTGCTTGTTATTTGCTTCCAAAATTGATTAAAGAGTCTGTCCAGCTTAGACTCAATATCCTGCCATGTTTTGCTGATACCAGGAGGACACGCGGCTGCCGCCATATTGGGAGAGTCGCAGATGAGTATGTCAGCCTGGGCGGCTGTGCTCTGTGCGTCCATTAGCTCCAGACAGCCTCTCAGGGGTGGAGCGGGATAACCCCCACCGGTCCGAGGGGGGGGGGGTAACGGAGCTCCTGCCGGGAAGTAGCTTCTCCTGGGCATCCCAGGATCGGGAGATGGTCCGCCTCTCCCGCCTGGTGAGCACCAGGCCACACTTGCCACACGGAGGTAAGTAAGACTCTGTCGAGTTGCTGACCGCTATTAAGCATGTCGGGTCGGTCAGGTAGGAGCAACATTGCTGGGTCATCCCCTTCTGGGGTGAAATTCTTGTTGATAGCTGCTTAAAGTGAGATATTGAGGGAGCTCACACATTGAGGGAGCTCCATGACAGCTAGGTCCCGCCCCCCGGAAGCTGCATTCTTAGTGAGAGGAGGGACAGTGTAGCTTCTGCTGATTTAATGGGGAAATCAATAGCTAGGCTAGTGTATTCAGTGTCCACTACAGTCCTGAAGGACTCATCTGATCTCTGCTGTAAGGACAGCACCCCAAAAAGCCCTTTTTAGGGCTAGAACATCAGTCTGCTTTTTTTTTATTTTTTTCCTGTGTAATCTAATTGCAGTTGCCTGCCTGCCAGCATGTGTGTCAGGCTCACAGCGTATACTGTGCCCACTTGCCCAGTGCCACCACTCATATCTGGTGTCACAATAGCTTGCATTTAAAAACAAACAAAAAAAAAAACAAAAACTTTTTTGACTGTAATATAAAAGCAGTTAGTTTCCTTCACACGTGTGCGTTTCAGGGTCTGCCAGGGCACAGTGTCACACCAGTACAACTCATATCTGGTGTAACAGTAGTGTACATTTAAAAAAAAAAATACAGGGGGCTTGTTGTCACCTTTCGGGGACCCTTGGTGTTGTACGTGGCTGGGTGGAGGAAGAGACCTTCAATGACATCAGTGAGGACAAGGAACGGGACATGGCTAGCTTGGTATCCAACCTTGTGCAAATGGGGAGTTTGCAGTTGTGCAAATGGACTGTTTGCGGTGCGTTAAACGGGGAGTTTGGTCTGTCACTGTGAAGCAGGCGTAAACCTTACACTTCCTGATCGATACAACATCATACCTGATGTTTTAAAGCACGTTTTTCCAAACAATTTTGGAATGTTAGGTGATGTATGCCCTTTATGGATTAAAACCAGACTCTGCATCAACTATGTAATTTTCCATGGGAGTTTTGCCATGGATCCCCCTCTGAATGTTCTACACAGAATGTTTTTTTTTCATGCATAGTTGGTTTGGAAATATAAATATAACTGCATTAATGTATTTAAATTCAATTCATTTTGATTCAGTGTATTTAGTGCCTTGGCACAATGCTGACATTTTATACATTCCATACATACTGTATTTATAATTATGTTTCAACGTCCAAGTTGTAAACAGGGCCTGTGCAAGGATTTTTGGGTACACAGGCAAAGATGATTTTGGTGCCCCGCCCAACCCCCAAAAACATCTTCACCTGTGTCCCTCTTAACCTGCCTGCCCGTCTATCTCCCCCAGCCCCTCTGTGTCCCTTTTTCCTCTTCTCCAGCCCCTCTGTGTCTCTTTCACCTCCAGCCACTTTGTATTTCCATGCCCAGACCCTTCTGTGTGTTGCTTTCATCCCCAGCCCCTCTGGGAACTTTCTCACTCATTTCTCCACTCATGTCCCTTTGTGTGTCTTTCTCCCCACTCAGGCCTCCCTGTGTGCCACTATCCCCTCCATGTCCATTAGTGGTCCTCTCCCATCCCCATCCCTTAATGGTCCTCTCTCCTCACCGTCCTGTCTATTAGTGGTCCTCTTCCATGTCCCTTAGTGTTCCTCTCCCCTCCATGTCCCTTAGTGTTCCTCTCCCCTCCATCCCCTGTCCTTTGGTGTTCCTCTCCCCTCCCTTCCCTGACCCTTAGTGTTACTCTTCCCTCCCTCCCCTGTGCATTAGTGTTCCTCTCCCCTCCCTCCCTTGTCCCTTAGTGTTACTCTCGCCTTCCTCCCCTGTCCCTTAGTGTTCCTCTTCAACCCCCTTACCTTTCTGTTTCTTGTTCTTTCCTCCCTCCCCCATAGTGTTCTATCCTCCCTCCCCAATAGTGTTCTTTCCTCCCTCCTCCATAGTGTTCGTCCCCCCGTCCCATCGTGTTCTTTCCCCTCCCCTGTCCCATAGTGTTCTTCTCCCCCCTCCCCTGTCCCATAGCGTTCTCACCCCCTCCCCTGTCCCGGACTGACAGGAAGTGCTCTCTCAGTGAGCACTTCCTTTCAAATGGCGAGGTACAGGAAACAGAAGTTCCTGTACCGCAGTGCGCACTGCTCTGCTCGGCCACGCTACACAGAATGACTGGCAGGAGGGAGTGCTGTGCCCGCACCTCCTGCCGGTCACTCTAATCTAGCACCTCCCGGGCTGGTGCGCCCTAAGGCGGCTGCTTGTGCTGCCTTATGGACGCGCAGGTCCTGGTTGTAAAGCAACAAATTGCAGCTTACAAAATGAGAATTGGTGTGAATTAAAATGTCTTTGTGTTTAATAAAAAAACTACAATGATTATGCAGTTGTGATATAGTTCGTTGAAATTCAGTGCTCTATAATGTTTAGCACTCTGTTAAGAGTCATTTGTCATAAAGATTATTGATCTAAATCCTTCATGCAGTGATTATTTATTGAACGTGCTGCCACTTGGGAAAAGTTTAACATTTAACTCTCAACAGTAATGAGTCTAGGAATAAAAATATGTGCCCACTAAACTCCTATGGAAATTATGACAAAATCAATGAATGGTTTCATAAAACATTATAAAGCCTACAGAAGTGGCACCGTTTATAAGCACTTCTTGTCTCAATATGACATATTAACTTTACTAAAACAACCCCATGTGGTAGTCATAGAAAGGGCTCTGATATATTTACAAGACCCAATGCTTATTAATTTTAAACATACGAGGAATGCCACCAAGGAAAAGTAAAAACTTCACAAACCTTCACAAATGTTTTAACCCCTAAATGTAAGCCAGGACCAGAGAACACATTGCAAAATAACAATGTCATTTTGTTTAAGTTGTTATGGTGCTCAACTGTTTGTTTACTGGATGAGAGGAAGGGAAACTTCCTTATATATCATAGCTAAACATCCATCCATATATTAGAGGGCTAAACATTTACACATTGCTCTAGACATTGGTGATGAAAATTCAGGCCTGTTAAGTGTGACAATGACCCCTTCATGGCCTGGAATAATCTTGGGTGCTCTTTGAAAATAGCAGCTTATTGTATCAGTGACATCCCTGCCCCTCTTGCTTCCCCTTCACTGATCCACCAGGAAGTCACTATGATAACTACCTGGTGAGAAATATTTTTTTTTTCTGCTCCTGCGAGTGCACCAGGGTTTTTTGTTTTTTTAATCTCTAGAGCACAGTGAGGGTAAAACAGTAAAGCAAGGCACCTCAACAGATAGGGCAGAAATCTGTCAGCCAGTGACCAGTCCTCACTTGTCACAGGCAATGCATTGTGCAGGGAGCACTTAAAGACTGCAAGAAACAGCCTAATTTTTCATCCCAAACAGGATGGCAGATTTATAGGGGAGAGAGATAATAAGTAATTTCCTCCTAGATGTCCAAGGGTATAAAAAATACCATTAATCACAGTAAAATTAATAATATTATTGGTCCCATCGCTGTGATAAACTGTTAAATCACGTACTACATGATTACAATTTAATAGATACTCTGTGCCATTCAAAATGCTTACAAATGTGTAGCTTAAAAGTCATTTCCACTTTATTTGTTTTCTGACTTCCTTAAACTTTGTCATCAGCAAAGAAGTAAATATTACAAATATATTACAATATAGAGACCGCAGACATAGATAGGAACTGTCAGATGCGCCATGAGTTTAGACTATGCTTACTGCTGCTCTGTCTGTTCCAAATGGTTCCAAATGAGATGTCATCCTCTGTTTTCTACTTCCTTCTGTGCCATTATACAAAACAGAAGCACAGAGATTAATTAATATAATGTTGCCCAGCTGAATACATTAAAGGGGCATTCCAAGCCCCTAAAGCACTTTAGCTGGGTGAAAAGCTTTAAGGTTTAACCACATGCCCCACTTGTCCCAAATTAAAAAAAAGTCCTGATTTGAAGAGAGCATAATTTAGTTTTATCTGGACAAGAAAAGAGCAGAGAAGAGCAATAAAAAGAGGGGACTCTGTTGGATAAAAAGTTGAGTAATCTTTACTATTTTCCTTCAGGGTGCACTTGGTATTGATAGTGTGGTGGAATCTCGGTAAAAATAAATTTAGTAGGCCGAGATTACCACGTGGCATGTGTACGTGCATATGCTGACGTATCGATCAGTTGGTTGCACGAGGCAAGATACGATCAGTAGTGTACGAAGCATGTGCAAGAATACAGGATGTAGTATTCCCCTCCTCCATTGTGCTGGACAGGCCATGCGGTCAAGCAGGAAGTTAATTCTTATTTGTATTGATTGGTCAAGAGAATGTGCGGGTGGAGCTTAATATGGGAGTTATATGCCTATATAAGGAGCCTGCACTATTGTCCGGGGCTCAGAACTTGCTGTATTTTGGTGACATTAGTCCCTCTGAGTCCCGATCGGTGATCCAATAAAGAATCTCTTCCTTCCTGAAGAAACCTGTGTCCATCTCTCTGTGCTTGGCTTCCGTCAGTTTCTCCGGTATCATTTGGTGCATTGGCCGGGAAGCTCATCGTTCAACGGTAGCTGAGAGGCAGAGGCGTGAGACGGTCTATCTTTGCCCACGTTCTCTACGGCTGCACCCCTGAACTTCTGCGTGGACCTCCCTTCATCTCGGCGCCACTGGTCTGTTGTCCAGGAGATCATCGGCCTCTACGTAAGAAGTGCTGGGGTGTCCCCGTCGATGAGTGTGAACTCAGGTTCAGGAACGAGGAGGTAAGACAACTGCTGTTTTAGACGGCAGACCCACTAGGGGTATACCGATTGTGCGGTAGGCCCAAAAGGGGTTTAAATCTGTGTATGGAATCTGCCCCCTCTGTCGGAGGGAAGGAGCGAAGGCGCACCGCTCAATCGAACGCTCTTTAGTAAGACCGTTTGATTTGGTTTGGAGTCAGGCGGGGTTCTGTGTAAATAGCCCTAGCCGGACACCGGTGTCTTGTCTAGACTAGCGTTCTAGGGTGTATATTTTGTTCGCTAGGTCGGAGGGACCGGGAGACCAAGCGGCGTCTGTGTAAATTCGGTTCGCTAGATCTCAACCTATCTTGGCTAAGTGGGAAGGCGTGTAAATTTGGAACCCACTAGATTTTTGATAGAGTAAATAGACTAAGAGGGTTCTGTTGTAAATTCCGCCCTCTAGTTCGCTATATGTGGTGCTTGGGCAGTGTGGCTAACCAAAACGGGTGTACATAGTTTTAGGTAGTCCATTCAAGGTACTGGCCAATAGTTTAGTTGGGATTGTAAATGTGTTAAAGATTGTTAGTAAAGTGTATATCTTGTTAGATAGCGCGAGCTCAGCCGTCTAGCGAGAGTGTTAATAGTGTGTTGCTGTATCATAGTGCACGGTACCATAACCCTGTATATTTACTGACACTGTATATAAGTACTAATCATTGTCGTCTATTGCATGTTTAACACCATAACCACTAATAATTGTATTGTGACCTTAAATTGTGCTTTGACCTATGCTAACCGTACTGTAACCGCTATTTGTAAAAGACGATGTTACTGGGGTGTGTTATAGACGGGTAATTCGTATATAGAGAATTATAGCGTGGGTGACTGTATAGTTTCGCCAAAGGGCATAATATTGATTATTTAGTGACTGGTGTAACAGCTGTGTGTGTACGGGAATTCCCTGAGTGTTTATTGTGTTATTGTGTACGTTTCACTTGGTAACCGTACCACGTGGTGCTGTTGCCAGAGGAAACGGGTGTGACTGTTGAATAGAACGCGTGCATAGTATTCGTTGTCAACGACGTTCCATTGATAAGTATGGGCACGTCGGAGTCAACGATTTTGGATCCCTTAGGTTGTATGGTAAAGCATTTTAAAAAGGGATTTAAAACATGTGATTTGGGGGTTAAAATGTCTCCTGTACGTTTGGTCACTTTGTGCACTAGGGAGTGGCCTATTTTGGTTGCGGCATGGCCGCCACGTGGTAGTTTGGATCCAACCCTGATACAGCGTGAACACGTGGCTGTGTCAGGTAGGCCTGAACTTTACGGACAGTTTCCATATATTGATTGTTGGAGACAGGCCGTAAACGACTCGCCAAAATGGATTCAGATATGCCACGAGGAGCAATGTCGCCTCATGGTGGCCAGGACTTGTTTGTCCACTAGGACTGTGGTTAGGCCCATTTTGGACACGCCCCCTGAGTCCGAGATCCCTTTGCCGCCCCCTTACTTCCCTATAGGAAGAGGTGACGCGAGTGCAGGAAGTTCTATACCCCTCCCCTCATTGCCCTCATCCACTTCCGCTTCCTCCTCCAGTACAGAATCCACCCCCCCTCGTATTAAACCTCCCCTTCCGGAACCAGAACCAACCCCCGTTAGATCTGAATATCCTGATTTGGCGCCACTTCAAACTTCCGGTCAAGCTTCTTCTAGCTCGGCTGGGAGTATTCTATTTACTAGCTTTTCCCAAAATCAAGCTCCCACATCCTCATGCCTTATTTCCCCCCGACTGGAACCCATAACTGACGCCCCTTCACGTAGCCCTATACTAACCAGACAACTGACCGGTACCCAACAACTCAAACATTATCAGATGCCTCTTCGTCTGAATCCTGGGTCAGCCTATCTCGATGCCGCAGGTCAAATGGCACATGCTGACCCAGTCTTCGTATATGTCCCGTTCACGACTACCGATCTCTTGAATTGGAAGACCCACAATTCCTCGTACACTGAGAAACCACAAGCTATGACCGATCTGTTCACCTCGATAGTTCAGACACATAATCCGACATGGGCTGATTGCCAGCAGTTATTAATGACATTGTTTAATAATGAGGAAAGGACAAGGATTAACCAAGCGGCCATTAAAGCGCTAGAGGATAGAGCCCGTGCTTTAAATCAAGCCAATCCGGCAGCATGGGCCGCAACACATTACCCTAATACCGATCCCGATTGGAATGTTAATGGCGCAGATATGGTTCAACTCAAAGCCTATAGAGACGCTATAATTGCTGGCATGAAAGCCGGAGGGAAGAAAGCTATTAATATGTCGAAGACAGTTGAGGTGATTCAGAAAAGTGATGAAGCGCCCAGTGTCTTTTATGACCGATTATTGGAGGCATACCGCTTGTATACCCCCTTTAATCCGGAAGACGCTGATAATTCCCGAATGGTAAACTCCGCCTTTGTCAGCCAAGCTTACGGAGATATTAAGCGCAAGCTACAAAAGTTAGAAGGGTTTGCAGGAATGTCTATCACCCAACTAATGGAGGTAGCAAATAAAGTATACATGAACAGGGAAACAGAGACAAAGAAAGAGGAAGAGCGCAAGATGCGTAGAAAGGCAGATATGCTAGCGGTAGCGATCGCAGGCGTAGATAGACGGGGCCCAGATAGAGGCGATAGTAAGTGGAATGAGGAACCCCTGAGTAGAAATCAGTGCGCATACTGTAGGGAAGAAGGGCATTGGAGAAGTGAGTGTCCACGAAGGGAACAGTATGAGAGAGACAGACCTAGGACAGGTTATGGAAACTTTAGAGGCAGAGCGAGAGGTAGAGGAGGCCCCGGAGGGAGCAATGGTAATAGAGGGAGTAATGGGAATAGAGGAAGTGTAAGGGAAGACAGGTACTATCCAGCAGCGCAAAGGTCCCGCGATAGAGAAGGTAGGGACTTTGTAGGATTGGCTGACACGGTCATGGAGGACTATTGATACCGACCGGGCTCCATCCCCCTTGGTCGAGCGGAGCCTATGGTCGATGTATCAATAGGGGGAAAAAGGAGTGCGTTCATGATCGACACTGGTGCTGAACATTCGGTGGTGACTAACCTAGTTGCTCCTACATCTGGAAGAACTATTACTGTAATAGGAGCAACTGGAAGAAGTGCTGCAAAACCGGTTCTTAAAAGTCGACTCTGTACATTGGGAGGCCACGTAGTAAAACATCAATTCCTTTATATGCCTGAATGTCCAGTCCAATTGCTGGGACGTGATATGCTATCCAAATTACAAGCGCAGATTACGTTCCTACCAAATGGAACAACATCCTTAAAGTTTAATGGACCTTCAGGTATTATGACATTATCCGTACCAAAGGAAGAAGAGTGGCGACTTTATACAGCGTTGACTATCCAAAACCCTAGGAGTGATGAATCCTTATTCAACATACCAGGAGTTTGGGCAGAGAACAACCCACCAGGACTGGCCCGCAATATTCCACCTATTAAAATCGAACTAAAACTTGGGGTTTATCCAGTGAGCCTAAGACAATATCACATCCCGCAGAAGGCTAAGAAGAACATCCAATCTTATCTGGATAAGTTCATACGGTATGGTATCCTAAAATTCTGTACTTCCCCCTGGAACACCCCATTGCTGCCTGTTCAAAAGCCCGGTACAGATGAGTATCGACCTGTACAGGACTTGAGAGCAGTCAATGATGCGGTTGTTAGTATACATCCAGTTGTGCCCAATCCATATAACCTGCTTGCTTTAATTCCGGGCGGGGCTACTTACTTTACAGTCCTAGACCTCAAAGATGCCTTCTTTTGCCTCCGAATTGCTGCAGAAAGCCAATATATCTATGCTTTCCAATGGGAAAACGCTGTGATGGGCTCAAAACGCCAAATGACCTGGACAAGACTGCCCCAAGGGTTTAAAAATTCACCTACCCTAGAATATTAAATATAGCAAAACAGGTCCTTCCCCAATTATGGAAGCAGAAGAAAACGCCCTCACTACTAACCTGGTTCAACCAAATGGAGGGACTCAGAGCTATAGAAGAGCTGACCCTGACGACCACGACAAACCCAACAATTTACACTGACATATGGACACGATGGATCCTAGAGACAGGACGGGAAGACTTCCAACGTAAGCTCCGACAAGACTTCCAACCTGACACCGACCACTAGACCTCTAGTCGACTGAACAACTCCCAGTCGTCTATAGACAACTGACCATTAAGGACGCCTTACACCACCCCTACCCCCCTTCCCCAACCCGCCACGACATTGGACTGGACACGCCAACCCCACCGCACAGGACAAATCGACCGACAGGGAGAGACAGGGGAACGAGTGCCCCCGACCACTTGAAGGGTCAAAGGTACAGGAGGGAGACGGGTCTAAATAAGAATGAGGAAAGCATGACCGTAACATGAACACGACATATCGGGCAGGGGATTCACAAAAGGGCGACAGGCAACATGCCCAACAACACCAGAGGGGTAGAACGATCTGATCCCGGATGCAGGGAGCGGCTTGAGCTGCCACCCTCCCCAACCACCAGATACCCACAGAGTTGACACTGACACAATAAAAGGTAGCTACCTAACCCACAAACAACACACAACACGCAGGAACTACTCCTTGAAACGTATATGGTACTTGAGGCCTGCGAGCCAAAAAGCGAAGCACTTAATCAAGGACCTGCGAGTCCAATACATGCTGAACAGCAAGATACCCCTATACAGCCCACTGTATATATTATGTAGTTATGGTCAGCTACATTTCCCAACACAACATAATACGGTCAATGGAATTCTCAAACTTACTGATGTTAATATAAATGGAAAAACTCACTTAAAATGAAACCTACAAAAAACGGGAGACCTACGCGTCTCAAAAGTATGTTGTACGCAGGAGGGACGAAACCTGTGAGTTTCGGAATTTATAAGTGTAAAGTTAACACTAAAGGTTAAAAAGCGAGACCTGCGAGTCTCGATGTTTGCTGTTCATATATGAAAATAAATAAAAACATATTTACAAAAAAAAAAAATTCACCTACCCTATTTGGTTCAGCTCTAAGTCAAGATTTACTGGATTTCAAGTCCATCCCAGGAGAGTGTGTATTGTTACAATATGTAGATGACTTGTTGATAGCAGCAGTTACAAAGGAAATATGTCAGCAAGCAACGCACAATCTACTACACATTCTCTGGAAGGCAGGATACAAGGTGTCTAGAAAGAAGGCTCAGTTGTGTTTGCCAACTGTCAAATATCTGGGATTCCATATCTCTGAAGGTCAAAGAATTATGGGGCCAGAGAGAAAAGAAGCTGTGTGCCAAATACCGATACCCAAGAATAGAAGACAAGTGCGAGAATTCTTGGGGGCAGCAGGCTTCTGTAGGATATGGATTCCCAGCTACGCGATACTGGCAAAACCTCTGTATGCAGCTATCAAAGGTACAGAGCACGACCCCTTCTTATGGACTCAAGAACAGCAAACGGCATTTGAAGATGTGAAGAAGGCTTTGATGAGTGCCCCAGCATTAGGTCTACCTGATCACACACGACCATTCTACCTGTATGTACATGAGCAAAGAAGAATGGCTGTGGGAGTATTGACACAGTACTTGGGATCATGGCAAAGACCTGTTGCCTACATGTCTAAACAACTGGATGCAGTGGCCAGCGGACTTCCACCTTGTCTAAGAGCCGTAGCTGCAGCCGCCCTGCTAGTAGCTGAAGCCGATAAACTCACTCTGGGTCAAGAACTTTATGTACGAGTCCCACATGCAGTACAGACGTTGCTGGATTACAAAGGAAATCATTGGTTTAGTAACAGCCGTATGACCAAGTATCAAGCAATGTTGTGTGAAAACCCAAGAGTGCATTTAGAGACTGTAAATACCTTAAATCCAGCTACCTATTTTCAAGTAGACCAGATCTTCGTGATTTTCCCATCCAGAACCCCGATGTTCAATATTACACCGACGGCAGTAGTTATGTGAAAGAAGGGATCCGCTATGCAGGATATGCAGTAACAACGATAGACAAGGTGATAGAAGCTCGGCCACTGGCAAAAGGAACATCAGCACAAAAGGCAGAATTGATAGCACTGACACGAGCGTTACAATTGGCTGAAGGTTTAAGAGTGAACATCTACACGGACTCCAAGTATGCGTTTTTAACCACTCATGCCCACGGAGCTTTGTATAAAGAAAGAGGACTATTGAATTCAGAAGGCAAAGAAATCAAGTACGCAGCTGAAATCCTACAACTATTGGAAGCAGTGTGGGAGCCGAAAGAAGTTGGTATTATACATTGTCGAGCGCATCTGAGAGGAGATGGTGATGTAACCAAAGGAAATCGGATGGCAGATAGTGCAGCTAAGCGTGCCGCTGAATCGGGAAGACAAGAGTGTGTGGGGCATATAGCTGCTCTTATACCAACTCCACTGTCTCAATGGACTCCAGTATATACAGCTCAAGAAGAGGAGTGGTTAAAGACTGAACCTGGAAAGTATTTGGAGAACAAATGGTATCAGTTAGAAGATGGAAGAATAGTCATTCCAGCATCACTAGCGGTAGAAATTGTCCAAAACTATCACAACGGGACACATTCTGGGAGAGACAGCACAGAAGAATCTCTCAGAAAACATTTCTACATACCAAGATTGTCTAACTTGACTCAGGCCATTGTATGAAGATGTGTAACGTGTGCTAAGAATAATGCAAGGCAAGGACCAGTAAAGCCACCAGGAGTCCAGTTTATGGGGGGACTCCCCATGTCCGATTTACAAATTGACTATACAGTGATGCCTAAATCTGGTGGACATCCCTACCTACTGGTAGTTGTGTGTACCTATTCAGGCTGGGTAGAAGCATGTCCTACTCGTACAGAGAAAGCAGGGGAAGTTGTGAGATTCCTGCTACGAGAAATAATACCCCGATATGGACTACCCTGCTCTATAGGATCGGACAATGGTCCAGCTTTTGTTCATCAGTGCCTACAACAACTGACTCATATGCTTGGTATAAAGTGGAGGCTTCATACGGCATATAGACCCCAGAGTTCTGGTAAGGTAGAGAGAATGAATAGAACTATTAAGAATCAGTTGGCTAAAATGTGTCAGGAAACCCAACTTAAGTGGAACGTTCTCTTGCCCATAGCTCTGTTGCGAATCCGCAGTACACCTACCAGAAGGATGGGCCTCTCTCCTTTTGAAATCATGTATGGGCGACCACCTCCCGTACTTGGTAACTTAAGGGGGGATTTGAGTCAGTTGGGAGAAGGAATTACCCGGCAGCAGGTTGTAGAGTTGGGTAAGACTATGGAGGAGGTACAGAAATGGGTACAAGATAGATTACCTGTGAATATTTATCCCCCAGTTCATAGTTACCACCCAGGAGACCAAGTGTGGATTAAAGAGTGGAATAATGTACCGTTAGGGCCCAAGTGGAGAGGTCCTTATGTTGTTCTTTTGTCTACCCCTACAGCGATAAAAGTAGCCGAAGTGACTCCGTGGATACATCACTCCAGGGTTAAACCAGCAGCAGTCGATTCTTGGCAAGCTACAGCAGATCCAGAGAATCCCTGCAAGATCCGGTTAAAGCGCACGACTCAGTCGGAGTGACGAGGAACCTTGTGGATTACAAATTTTATTGTTTCAGAGATTTGGTAAGTGAGTGAGAAGGCCATAATAAAGCCTGTCCGCTCACCAACGAGTGTATAAGTCAGGAAAAGTCTCGAAGGGACCCCTGTGAAGACGAGCAGAACTCCATTCCCTGCAGCCCTTACATCCTGGAAGCTGAGGTGCCTTCGCACGGACGAAGACTGAGGATGACGACGAAAGATGTGTTTCTGATAATGTTTTTATATGTGTATTTTTATATTCAGGAAGGTAGAGGTACCGACACTCCTAGCTGTGAGGTATGCATTAAGACTACAAGAACAGGTACCCATATTTCCCAAACCCTAATTTGGCATTCGCAATACGAGTGTAAAGGAGATGTATCAAGATGTAGATACTTAAATATAGAATATAGTGTGTGCCATTTAGGAGTAGGAGAACCTAAGTGCTTCAGTCCAGAGTATCAACCCCGTACAATTTGGTTGACTCTCAGGAATGGAGATCCTCAGGGGACCCTAATTAATAAGACGGTATTAGAATCCGTACATTCTTCGGGTGTTCTGCTATTTGATGCGTGTAAGGCAATATCAAGTGGTAGAAAGCCGTGGAATGTATGTGGGGATCTTAGATGGGAGAGAACGTATGGGTCCAACGATAAATATATTTGTCCCAGTAGTAAAAATAAGTATGTGAGTCCTAGATGCCCAAATAGAGATTATAACTTTTGCCCATATTGGTCTTGTGTGGGGTGGGCAACTTGGGGACAGACAGTAGACAAGGACATGATTGTGACTAAGTTGCTACCAGTCCATATTGTAAGTCTATGGAATGCAATCCAGTCCATATACTTATAAATAACCCCGACAAGTTCTTAGATAAATATGGTAATTTATTTGGGTTTCAAATATATGGGACGGGTTTAGATCCTGGGACAGTATTGTTTATAGGGATAGAGACTGATACGGTAACCTCCCAAACTCATCAAGTATACCATTCCTTTTATGAAGAGATGAGCATAGCTAATAAGATCCCCCATAATGCTAAAAACCTGTTCATTGATTTAGCTGAAAGTATTGCCGGTAGTCTTAATGTTACCAACTGCTATGTGTGTGGAGGTACTAACATGGGAGACCAATGGCCTTGGGAAGCAAAGGAGGTAATGTCCGGTTCTGAGGCAGTTGACCAATTAATATCTACACAAGCCGATTATCATATGAGTGTTAGAGGTAAATCTGAGTGGAGATTAAAGACCTCCATCATAGGTTATGTTTGCATAGCAAGGAAAGGAATGATGTATAATACTTCTGTAGGAGAATTAACTTGTCTAGGGCAAAAAGCTTATGATGATGATACAAAGAATGCAACTTGGTGGTCGGCTTCAAATGTCTCAGAACCATCTAACCCGTTTGCTAGATACGCCAATTTAAAGGATGTATGGTTTGATTTATCCATCACATCTAACTGGAGAGCCCCAGCAAATTTGTACTGGATCTGTGGTAAGAAAGCCTATTCGGAGTTGCCACAGGACTGGGAAGGGGCATGTGTGTTGGGTATGCTCAAACCATCCTTCTTCTTATTACCTATTGAAACAGGTGAGACTTTAGGTGTTAAAGTGTATGATGTGAATCATAGGAAGAAAAGAGGACCCATAGAGATAGGCACCTGGGAAGATAATGAATGGCCTCCCCAGCGTATTATAGATTACTATGGGCCAGCCACGTGGGCAGAGGATGGTACCTTTGGTTATAGAACCCCAATTTATATGCTCAACCGTATTATAAGATTACAGGCAGTGGTTGAGATCATTACTAACGAGACATCACAAGCGCTCAATCTTCTAGCTAAGCATAATACCAGGATGAGGACAGCAGTATACCAAAATAGATTAGCTTTGGATTACCTTTTGGCAGTAGAGGGAGGTGTATGTGGGAAGTTTAACCTGAGCAATTGCTGTCTTCAAATAGATGACGAAGGGCAAGCAATAGCTGAGCTTACTAGCCATATGTTTAAACTAGCGCATGCAGGGCCGGTGCAAGGATTTTTGCCGCCCTAGGCAAAAAAAATTTTGCCGCCCCCCCATATGTCCAGCCCACCATGTGACATCACAATGCCCCGCCCATATGCTCTGCCATATGGGCCAACGCCAGTCTTCACAAAGTGTCTTATCTGAAAAGACAGTGTGTTTACATTAAAAAGCCTACAGGCACAGGCTATAGACACCAGAACCACTACATTATGCTGTAGTGCTTCTGGTGACTATAGTATCCATTTAATGTGAGGTAAATTAGAGATTAGTGCCACTAATAATATATTGGATTTCCTACTTACCACCAGATGAGGACAAGAGGCTGATGATGGGCTCAGTCTGGCTCCACAGGTCTGGTGTAGAAGAGGCTCTCTGGAGATTGTTTTTAACAGTGCTCACAACAATTAACGAACAGGAAGCAGCTCCATTTTTTAGGGCCCCTTACACAGCTCAAGGTCTGGGCCCCCAGGGGGCATACGCCTACAATGCCCACCCATAAATCCACCTACATGGCCCATCCATGAGTTGGGGATGTTTTATGTGTGCAATTTGTGTAAGGGATGTAGTGTGTTTATAGGGGATGTAGTGTGTGTTTGCGTGTAAGGAATGCATTGTATGTTTCTGTGTGTGTGTGTGTAAGGGGTGCAAGGTTTGTTTCTGTGTATGTAATTGAATGCAGTGTGTGTCTGTAAGGGGTGCATTAATTATGTAAGAGAACGTAAGGGATGAATTGTGTGTTTCGGGTGTGTCTGTGTGTGAGTAGGAATGCATTGTATGTTTCTGTGTGTGTGTGGGGGGATGCATTGTGTATGTGTGTAGTGTAAAAGAGAGGGTTTGTGGGGTAGGATAGGGACTGAGATGGGAACAGCTTTCTTTTTTTTTTTTTAAATTCATAGTGCTCTCCCCTCAATTATTGATTTCCCCTTCCCTTCTGTCCCTCCGTGTTCTCCCCTTCTGTCACTTAGTGCTCTCCCTTGGCCCCCTGTCCCTCTGCAGTCCCCCTTGGTGGTCTTCTCACTTCCCCCTCCCCCCTTAGTGGTCCTCCCTCTCCCAAACCCCTTAGTGGTCCTCCCTCTCCCAAACCCCTTAGTAGACATTCCCCTACTCCCCCCACCCCCTTAGTGGTAATCACCCTCCTCCCCTCTCCTTAGTAGTCCTCCCTCCTTCCCCCCCTTTGGTGGTCCTTCCCCTCCTTAGTGGTCCTTATCCCCCCTCCCCTAGTGGTCCTTATCCCCCCCAACCTCCCATAGTGGTTCTTATCCCCCCTCCCTCCCTCCCCTAGTGGTCCTTATCCCCCCTCCCTTAGTGGTCCTTATCCCCCCCTCCCCTAGTGGTCCTTATCCCCCCCAACCTCCCATAGTGGTCCTTACCCCCCCTCCCATAGTGGTCCTTACCCCCCCCTCCCTCCCATAGTGGTCCTTATCCCCCCCCTCCCTCCCATAGTGGTCCTTATCCCCCTCCCTCCCATAGTGGTCCTTATCCCCCCCCTCCCTCCCATAGTGGTCCTTATCCCCCCTCCCTCCCATAGTGGTCCTTATCCCCCCCCTCCCTCCCATAGTGGTCCTTATACCCCCCTCCCTTAGTGGTCCTTATACCCCCCCTTAGTGGTCCTTATACCCCCCCTTAGTGGTCCTTATACCCCCCCCTTAGTGGTCCTTATAACCCCCCCTCCCTTAGTGGTCCTTATACCCCCCCTCCCTTAGTGGTTCTTATAGCCCCCCCCTCCCTTAGTGGTCCTTATACCCCCCTCCCTTAGTGGTCCTTATAGCCCCCCCCTCCCTTAGTGGTCCTTATACCCCCCTCCCTTAGTGGTCCTTATACCCCCCCTCCCTTAGTGGTCCTTATACCCCCCTCCCTTAGTGGTCCTTATACCCCCCCCTCCCTTAGTGGTCCTTATACCCCCCCTCCCTTAGTGGTCCTTATACCCCCCTCCCTTAGTGGTCCTTATACCCCCCCCTCCCTTAGTGGTCCTTATACCCCCCCTCCCTTAGTGGTCCTTATACCCCCCCTCCCTTAGTGGTCCTTATACCCCCCCCTTAGTGGTCCTTATACCCCCCCTTAGTGGTCCTTATACCCCCCCCTCCCTTAGTGGTCCTTATACCCCTCCCTCCCTTAGTGGTCCTTATAGCCCCCCTCTCCCTTAGTGGTCCTTACACCCCCCCCTCCTCTCCCTTAGTGGTCCTTAACCCCCCCCCCTTAGTGGTCCTTAAACCCCCCCTCTCCCTTAGTGGTCCTTAACCCCCCCTCCCTTAGTGGTCCTTATACCCCCCCCTCTCCCTTAGTGGTCCTTAACCCCCCCCTTAGTGGTCCTTAACCCCCCCCCCCTCCTCTCCCTTAGTGGTCCTTAACCCCCCCCTTAGTGGTCCTTAACCCCCCCCTCTCCCTTAGTGGTCCTTAACCCCCCCCCTCTCCCTTAGTGGTCCTTAACCCCCCCTCCCTTATTGGTCCTTAACCCCCCCCCTCCCTTATTGGTCCTTAACCCCCCCCCTTAGTGGTCCTTACCCTTCCCTCCTGCCCATGTAGCGTGGCCGGGCGGCGCGGAACGCAAGACAGGAACCTTTGTTTCCTGTACCCGGCCACCGGCGGAATGACAGGAAATGCTCACTGAGTGAGCACTTCCTGTCATTCCGCCGGCGGCCGGGTACAGGAAACAAAGGTTCCTGTCTCGCGTTCCGCGCCGCCCGGCCACGCTACATGGAGAGACCGGCAGGAGGGAGCGCTCTGCGCTTCCCTCCTGCCGGTCATAAACCCGGCCGCCCTCCAGGCAGCAGTGCTGCGCCGCCTGGGGCTTGCTAAAGCGCTCAGGCGGCGCAGCATGAGGAGGCGCAGCGGGGACAGGGATCCGGCGCCCCCTGGTAAGTTGCGCCCTAGGCGGCTGCCTAGGTCGCCTTACAGGTGGCGCCGGCCCTGAGCGCATGTGCCTACACAGGTATGGAAAGGGTATAATCCAAGTAGTTGGTTTGGTAGCTGGTATGAGTGGTTTGGAGGGCTTAAGGCAGTGGTAGGTGGAGTCCTACTGATTTTAATGTTGTGTCTACTCCTGCCATGTCTTATACCCTTAGTAGTTAGGTCCGTGCAAAGCCTGATAGAAAATATAGCAGAGAGGAAGGCTGCTGCACAGATAATGGCAATTTATAAATATAAGGCTCTAGATCAGGGAGAACCAATGCAGGAAGATGAGTGTTGAAGATTCACATCATAAGATAAGTCTGGTCTGGTTCAAGGTAACTTGCGGTGTATGCAAACTAAGGTTAAGTGATGCCTCAAGTAATTGTGAAATATCAAGAGGCATCAAAGGGGGGAATGTGGTGGAATCTCGGTAAAAATAAATTTAGTAGGCCGAGATTACCACGTGGCATGTGTACGTGCATATGCTGACGTATCGATCAGTTGGTTGCACGAGGCAAGATACGATCAGTAGTGTACGGAGCATGTGCAAGAATACAGGATGTAGTATTCTTCCTCCATTGTGCTGGACAGGCCATGCGGTCAAGCAGGAAGTTAATTCTTATTTGTATTGATTGGTCAAGAGAATGTGCGGGTGGAGCTTAATATGGGAGGAGTTATATGCCTATATAAGGAGCCTGCACTATTGTCCGGGGCTCAGAACTTGCTGTATTTTGGTGACATTAGTCCCTCTGAGTCCCGATCGGTGATCCAATAAAGAATCTCTTCCTTCCTGAAGAAACCTGTGTCCATCTCTCTGTGCTTGGCTTCCGTCAGTTTCTCCGGTATCAATAGGGTTTAATCTCTAAGGCAAAACCAGGAAGGGAGACTGATACCATATGGGGTTCAGCTTTTACTCTTTCTACTTAATTACCAGTAATTCTAGATTTTCCCAACCCTGAAAGTAAGTGTACATGAAAATGTACAAAAATGTCAGCAATTTATTAACCATTAGTTTCTTTTACAATATATATTTATTGAGCATTTCCAGTAGTGCAGAAGTGCAAACAATATTATTTATAGTCACTGATGAAACAATTGCTCATATGTATACATTATATTCAGAATTAACTGTACAGTTAGTGATGAAAACACTATAGGGTCAGGAACACAAACATGTATAACGCCACCATCCAGGGCCGTCTTTAACGCGGGGAAACGGGGCAGCTGCCCCGGGCCCTGTCCATGCTGGGGGGCCCAAGACAGCTGCTCCGTTCAGGGCCGGCCTTAGGTGTTCAGGCGCCCTGTGCAAGCTAATTTTGTTGCGCCCCTTCCCCCCCACGCCATCTTTGTTTGACACCCTCTAGACAATTTCAGGCACATTCACAATCTGTCGCCTGCACCCTCTATCACCAGTCCCCTGCCCACTGTTTATCACCAGCCCCCTTCCCCCTTATATCACCAACCCCCTTCCCCCTTATATCACTAGCTCCCTGCCCCCCTTTATCACTAGCCCCCTGCCCCCTTTATCACTAGCCACCTGCGCACTTCAATTAAACGCAATCGTTTTATATCTATATATATATATATATATATATATATATAAAGCAAAAAGGACAAGCACTTACATTAGAGGCTGCTGCTCCCTGGATCCAGCTGTCAGTTTATCCTACTCTGCCTGACGTTGCGACTGAAGAGCACCTGCCGCCCTGACACCCACTGAGCGGACACCCCACACTTCTCCACGCTGCATTCCAATTCGGGCCGGTTTGTCAGTGACTGACTGCGAGCTGTGTTGACCACCTGGCACCCCTGTTGCCATGGCGCCCTGTGCGGCCGCACAGCACACACCCCCCAAAGGCCAGCCCTGGTTACAGTCACACAAAAAGGCAGACAGTCAGGCACAGTTACAATCAGGTACAGTCTCACACACACAGATAGTCATACACAGAGTACAGTCTCTCTCTCTCTCTCACACACACACACACACACACACACACACACACAGGCAGACAGTCAGACACTGCTACAGACAGACACACACAGAGTACAGTCTGACACACACACACAGGCAGACAGTCAGACACTGTTACAGTCACTCACGCACAGAGTACAGTCTCACACACAGTCAGTCAGTCACACACAGAGTACAGTCTCTCACACACACATACACACACACACAGGCAGACACTCACACACAGAGTACAGTAACACAGAGTACTGTCTCTCACACACACACAGGCAGTCAGACACTGCTACAGACAGTCACAAACACACACAGGCAGACAGTCACACACAGAGTACAGTCTCTCTTTCCCTCTCACACACACACACACACACACACACACACAGACAGACACTGTTACAGACACTCACCCACAGAGTACAGTCTCACAAACAGACAGTCAGTCACACACAGAGTACAGTTTCTCTCTCACACACACACACACACACATACACACACACACACACACACACACACAGGCAGACAGTCAGACACTACTACAGACAGTCACACACAGAGTACAGTCTCTCTCTCACACACACACACACACACACACACACACAGACACTGTTACAGTCACACACAGAGTACAGCTTCACACACACACACACACACTACAGTCACACACACAGTTACCTGGAAGGTAGGAGTGGAAGCAGGGATTCTTTTCTCTGCAGCAAGTACTTGGAGCTTCAGTTAGCTTTTTAGCCCCGCCTCCTCCATGCTGTAAGCTCCGCCCCCGCCGTCCGGTAAGCCCCGCCCCTTTACTTTCATAGTCCCCGGTGGGAAATTATGAACTCTCCAACCGGGGACTTGCTTCAGCTCCCCCTGCACTCACCCTGCCATGTGCGAGCTGTGTCGGCCACATGGTGTCCCCTGCTCCATGGCGCCCTGTGCGACCGCACAGCTCGCACACCCCTAAGGCCGGCCCTGGCTCCGTTTGCCCTCTGCCCACAAATTATGGGGGCCCATCGGGTGGCCTATGCTCTTAGGGCCACCCGGTGGGCCTGTGTCAGCAGGGGCCCGGTCGGGCGCTGTGGCGCTCTAACAGCGCGACCGGGCCCTTGCTTTTCGGCAGCCGACTGGGAGGAAGTGACAGCCGCGCGTCACTTCCTCCCACAGAAACAGGAGCCGCACGGGAGGAAGGAGCTGTTCCGGAGGGGGCCAGGCCGGGAGAGCTTAACTCCCAGCCACCCCAGCCACCCCAGCCAGCCCACTGGACCCCAGGGAAGCCACCCTCCAGGAAAAGGTAAGAAACTGGAGGGTGGTTATCAAATTTTGCATGAGTGTCTGAGTGTGTGTGTCAGTATATATTTATGTGTGTATGTGTTAGTGTGCCAGTATGTCTGTCAGTGTATCTGTATGTCTGTGTGTGTGAGTCTGTCAGTGTCTGTGTGGTTCAGTATGTATGTATGTGTGCATGTCTGTCAGTGTATGTCTGTATGTCTGTCAGTGTGTCAGTATGTCTGTGTGTGTGTGTGTCTGTGTCTGTGTCTGTCAGTGTGTCAGTATGTCTGTGTGTGTGTGTGTGTGTGTGTGTCTGTCAGTGTGTCAGTATGTCTGTATGTGTGTTTCAGTATGTATGTCTGTGTGTATGTGTGCCAGAATGTCTGTATGTCTATGTGTGAGTCAGTCAGTGTCTGTGTGGTTCTGTATGTCTGTGTTTGTCAATATGTCTGCCAATGTATGTGTGTTTCAGTATCTCCATCTGTCTGTGTGTATATGTGCCAGTATGTCTTTCAGTGTATCTGTAGTCTGTGTGTGAGTCCGTCAGTGTCTGTGTGGTTCAGTATGTCTTTGTGTATGTGTGTTTCAGTATGGCTGTCTGTGTCAGTACGTCTGTCAGAATGTGTCTCTGTATCTGTATGTTGTCCATTTCTGTTTGTGTGTATCTGTATGTGTCAGTGTTTGTATCTGTTATCTGCATGTGTGCCAGTGTTTGTATCTGTGTGTGTCAGTGTATCTATATGTAGTCTGTGTGTATCTGTATGTTCTTGTGTGTATTTATATGCGGTCAGTGTGTATCTGCGTGTGTGTGTCAGGTATTGTATTTGTGCGTATCTATATGTAGTCAGGGGGGCCCAAGTAAATGCTTGCCCAGGGTCCAAACAAAATTAAAGACGGCCCTGCCACCATCTAGCCTCCCTGGTACCTCCTTGCCTCCCTAGATATAGTAAAATCTGCTGCTGCTGTCTCTGTCCCTGATCTCCTTGCTAGGCTTATGTAATCAGAAGTGTTTATCTCAGCCAATCACAATGCTTTCACAGAGGATTGGCTGAGACTGTCAAGGAGGCAGATCAGAGGCAGAGCCAACACAAGTCAAACACAGCCCTAGTCAATCACATCTCCTCATAGAGATGCATTAAACCAATGCTTCTGTATGAGGAAAGTTCAGTGTCTCCATGCAGAGGGTTGTGCAACACTGCCCCATGAAGCAACTCTAGTAGCCATCTGAGTGGCCAGATGAGGTAACCCTAGGCTGTAATGTAAACACTGCATTTTCTCTGAAAAGAAAGTGTTTACTGCAAAAAGCCTGAAGGGAATGATTATTCTTACCAGAACAAATACAATAAGCTGTAGTTGTTCTGGTGACTATAATGTCCCTATACAATTGATTTGGTGTTGCAAAGAAAGAGAGGAGAGAAAGGACAGGATCAAGGGGTAACTACAGGAGAGGGTGACAGATTAGACTGAAGGCAAGTTCGGTATTGGTCCCAAGTTTTTTCATTCTTTTTGAAATTTGTGCAAGGAGCTTAAAATCCGGTGTGACATCTCTTCGCACTTGTGAGTGGTTTGTAGAGAGTTAGAGATTAGTTGTGTCAAAGGTGCCTTTGGAGACTTCTAATGTTTAGCTAAATTAGCTTTTGTAGCAACTACAATATGTAAGATAAGGTGTTTATCCCATGTATAACCACCGGATTTTACACTACAGGCATACACATAAGGCTAAGCAGGGAGCAATACTGTACGTATACCAGGAAATCACCCAAAAATATGGAAAGTTTTCTTACCTTCCATAGTTGTCAAGGTAAAATACTTGACATTTCTTTATGATCCTTATATGATTAATTTGCATTGAAGTTTTCATGGGTCATGGTACTTATTAAAAAAAAACCTGAATATATTTTAGTCAAATATAAATAGTTTTCAATGGTTTATAAAATATGAGGTAATACATATTTATAACAACCTCTAAATTACTGCGCACATGTATTTATACCAAGTTACTATATGCTTTATTAATTACAGTTAAAAAATAAATGTGCTAAATATTTTGTTCTCATTTAATTTTGGTGAGAGAATACGTTATGAAAATTAGGTTATTTTCACTTGCTTTTTTTATGAGAGATCTGCTATTTCTCAGGGCTCTTGTTGCTTGGCAACAACTTCTTTAGGATTCATATTATTACACTTTCCTTAAAAGGTATTTAAGCCTGTATTTGTATAGCTTTAGAATTCGGCAATCCCTTTAATAGGTCCAGAACACTGAATATAATTGCTACTGTTGCAAAGTGGTGCCTGGGGCCCCTTAAATCACTTCTAATAATTGGGGATTAGGAGCTGCTACACAAAGAGACTCAAATTAAACCAATTAAATGTTTATTAACAAGTATTTATTTATATCACGTACAGCAACAAAAACAAAAGCTGCATCATCTAAACAGTAAGCTGCGGTAAATTAAGTTGGTGAAATTTAGTTTAATATATATATAAAAGTATTTTGGTTTATACTTCGTTTAGTTTTTTCAGTTCACCCCAGTGTTTATCCATAAACCATTACCATGTACCATGCATGTTGAAGTCCCGGGAAGCTTTTTCCTGATCAGTGTTGCCATCCCACCTTTTTGTATAACTGTTTGTGAGAAAAAGCAATGCTGTCCCTGACCACCTTCCTCTCATGACAGCTTGATTATGCGAAATTAGCATTTCTGTATTAGAAACATAAAACATAGAAACATAGAATGTGACGGCAGATAAGAACCATTCGGCCCATCTAGTCTGCCCAATTTTCTAAATACTCTCATTAGTCCCTGGCCTTATCTTATAGTTAGGATAGCCTTATGCCTATCCCACGCATGCTTTAACTCCCTCACTGTGTTAACCTTTACCACTTCATCTGGAAGGCTATTCCATGCATCCACTACCCTCTCAGTAAAGTAATACTTGTTGTGGTAGTTTTTCTTCTTTTAAATATAGTCTCTTCCTTTATTGTGTTGATTCCCTTTATATATTTAAATGTTTCTATCATATCCTCCCTGTCTCGTCTTTCCTCCAAGCTGTACATGTTAAGTTTCTTTAACCTATTCTTGTAAGTTTTATCCTGCAATCCATGAACCAGTTTAGTAGCCCTTCTCTGAACTCTCTCTAAGGTATCAATATCCTTCTGGAGATACGGTCTCCAGTACTCCATACAATACTCCAAGTCTGGTCTCACCAGTGTTTTGTACAATGGCATGAGCACTTCCCAGAACACTGGTGAGACCTCACCTTGAGTATTGCACGTGGAGTATTATCAACATTACGTCTGTTCAACCTGGATGCTAGTGAGAAAGGTAGTGGTGGCGGGTTAGACCAGCACTTCAATCTGTTACTGCCATCCAGGTTGTTTTGTTTTTATGTAGGTAGCCTTCTAACAGTTTAAAGGAACACTATGGCATTAGGAATACAAGCATGCATTCCTAATGCTAAAGCTTTTATCAAATTATACTAATGTTACCTTCGCTATATGATAGCTTGAAGGATGAGTTTTACTTACCTTTCAGCCCTTGACATGCCGGTCTCCGTTTGGCTGGCATGTCTACTGGATCTTACCAAATCCAATGCTTTCCCATAGCGCACATGTGTGGTACACTGCACCAATCAGATAATCTCCATGGTCTCTATTTTAATGGCAGTGCCTCCAGTGGTTGCTACAGTGGCAGCCACTAGTAATATTTAAACCCTGCAATGTCAACACTGACGTTCCTGCAGAACGACAAAGTTTTCAGCTGCAGTGTTAAAACTAGAGGAACATAGCACCCAAGCCACTTCATTGAAATTAACAAGTCTGGATGTCTATAGAGTCCGTATAAAAGCTGCTAAACAGTGCACTGTGAAAACATACATATTTCTGCCTGAAGGCTAATTATTGGATTACTGGCCATGAGAATTGCAGAAAATATATGTTGTTGTCCAGCTGGAAGTAATCAAATTAAAAAAATAAAATCATAACAGTAAGTATGTATTATTTTTCTCAATGGGCTCCCATTGATAAGCTGAGAGCTTCAACTGGTGCTCTCAGCCTATCGGCAGTCGCCCGGCTAACCCTTTCTTTGTTCCGCACTGCAGAGAGGAATGGAAGCTGGGAGCTAGAAATGTCAGATGCAAGAGCCGCAACTTTGGGAATAAACCATCACCAAAGGGTTTTACCCCTGAAGGATAAGAAGGACACTCCTGCCCCCATAACAACTTAAATGAACCTACAGTAAATTGTTATAGGTTTGTCAAAGAAATTGACAATATTTCTTCCATATGAATTATTCTAACACTGGCTTTTTAAATTGTCCACAGCAGCAGTCTGCAGACCATTGTGAGCTGTAGGAAAGTTTTAGCAACCGATAATTATTAATAAGCAATAATTAAGCCCCAACAGTTGCTGTTTTTCCCTGACAAACCAACGTCATGTGGTGGCTGTGTGTAAGCAATAAATTATATTAAGGAAAATTGCAAGCTTTGAGGTTTAATCTTGATAATGTTATATGGAAAATGAATTCACTTCAAAAGAACTGATAAATTAATATATTCACTTTGTCAGTTATCTTGAGGTATCATTACCTTTCATGACACTATCCATGGATTTAAAATTAAAAGGATGTGAATGTTTTAGAAACACAAAGGTATTTCCTGAGACAATTGTTGATGTACACCTTTATTATGTTGCATTAGTGAAGTAATTAAACATAATGAACTCCAGTTCTTTAGACTCTGAGGTGGTGCATTATATTATTGAATCATTAATTATCTATTCTGCACCAATATGTCAGTATTCAAGTCACTTTTAGACAGCATTTTATTTTCAGGACTCAAACAATGAGTATTATTTCATAACTTAAAGAATCACTATAGTGTCAGGAAAACAAACCAGTTTTCCTGACACTATAGTGCCCTAAGGGTGCTCCCACCCTCAGGGTCCCCCTCCCTTGGTGCCAGGGCCGGTGCAAGGATTTTTGCCGCCCTAGGCAAAAGAAAGATTTGCCACCCCCCCGTGACATCACAATGCCCCACCTATATGATCTGCCATATGAACTAACTCCAGTGCTGCACACAGTGTGTGTTTACATTAAAAAGCCTGCAGGGACCGGCTATAGACACCGGAACCACTGCATTAAGCTGCAGTGGTTCTGGGGACTATAGTGTCCCTTTAATGTGAGGTAAATTAGAGATTAGTGTCACTAATAATATACTAGATTGCCTACTTACAACCAGATGAGGATGGTAATGGGCTCTGGCTGCAGTCTGGCTCCACTGGTCTGGTGTAGAACCGGATCTCCAGAGGCTGTTTGTAACTGTGGTCACAAAATTCAATGTTCTGGGAGAACAGGAAGCAGCTCCATTTTTTGGGGCCCCTTACACAGCTCAAGGTCTGGGCCCCAGGGCCTGACGGTGAGTATGCCCATAAGGCCCACCCATAAGTCTACCTACATGTTCCACCCATGAGTTCGCTCACAGGGAGTGGAGTGTATAGGGGATGTGTTATGTGTTATTGTAGAGGATCTAATATGTGTGCTTATGGTATGTAGTGTATAGGGATACCAGTTTGTGTAGGTGATGCAGTGTGTTTGTGTGTAGTGGAAGCAGTGTTTTTTTGTGTAAGGGATAGGAAGCAGTGTGTGTTTGTGTATAAGGGATGTATTGTGTGTTGCTTGTTGTGTGTGAGAAACATTGTGTGAATCTGTGTTTGTATGCATAAGGGATGCAAAGTGTGTTTCTGTGTATGTAAGGGATGCAGTGTGTGTGTGTCTGTAAGGGGTGCGTTTAGTGTGTGTAAGAGATGCATTGTGTTTCTGTGTGTGTAAGAGATGCAATGTGTGTGTGTCTGTAAGGGGTGTGTTGAGTGTGTGTAAGTGATGCATTGTGTGTTTCTGTGTATGTGTGCAAAGGATGCATTGTCTTTATGTGTAAGGGTTGCATTGTGTGTGTAATGGATGCATTGTGTGTTTCTCTGTGTGTAAGGGAAGCATGTTGTGTTTCTGTGTGTGTAGGGGTGCATTGTGTGTTTCTGAGTATGTGTAGGGATGCATTGTGTGTGTGTGCGTAGTGTGAAATAGCTCCCTGTCCTGCCCCCTGTCCTATAGAGCTCTCCCTTCCATCCCTTAGAGATCTCCCCTGCCCCTTAGTGGTCTCTCCTTCCCCCACATTCTCCTCAACCCTCCCCCTCCTTTAGTGGTCTCTCCCTCCCCCACGTTCTTCTCAACCCCCCCCTCCTTTAGTGGTCTCTCCTTCCCCCACGTTCTCCTCAACTCCCCCTGTGTTCTCATCTCCCCCCGCATGTTCTGCTCCCCTTCTCTTCTTCTCCCCTCCCTCCCTGTAATCTTCTCCCCTCCCCGTAATCTTCTCATCTTCTCCCCTCCCCATGTAATCTTCTCTTCTTCTCCCCCCTTCTCCCCTGTAATCGTCCCTTCTCCCCTCCTCCCTCCTTGTAATTTTCTCTTCTCCTCCCCTCCCTCCTTGTAATTTTCTCCACTCCTCCCCCTCCCTCCTTGTAATTTTCTCCACTCCCCCTCCCTCCTTGTAATTTTCTCCACTCCCCCCCTCCCTCCTTTTAATTTTCTCCACTCCCCCACCCTCCTTGTAATTTTCTCCACTCCTCCCCTCCCTCCTTGTAATTTTCTCCACTCCCCCCTCCCTCCTTGTAATTTTCTCCACTCCCCCCCTCTCCCTCCTTGTAATTTTCTCCACTCCCCCCCCTTGTCATTTTCTCCACTCCCCCCTCCCTCCTTGTCATTTTCTCCACTCCCCCCTCCTTGTAATTTTCTCCACTTCCCCCTCCCTCCTTGTCATTTTCTACACTCCCCCTCCCACCTTGTAATTTTCTACACTCCCCCTCCCACCTTGTAATTTTCTCCACTCCCCCCTCCCTCTTTGTAATTTTCTCCACTCCCCCTCCCTCCTTGTAATTTTCTCCACTCCCCCCTCCCTCCTTGTAATTTTCTCCACCCCCTTGTAATTTTCTCCACTCCCCCCTCCCTCCTTATAATTGTCTCCACTCCCCCCTTCTTCCTTGTAATTTTCTCCACTCCCCCTCCCTCCTTGTAATTTTCTCCACTCCCCCTTCCTCCTTGTAATTTTTTCCACTCCCCCCCTCCTTGTAATTTTCTCCACTCCCCCCCTGTAATCTTCTCTCTCCCCCCCCCTGTTCTCCTCACCTCCCTTTCCTGTAGCGTGGCCGAGCTCCTCTCCGGTCCGCGGTACAGGAGCTTGTGTTTCCTGTACCCGGCCGGACTGATAGGAAGTGCACACTGAGTGTGAACTTCCTGTCAGTCCGGCCGGGTCGCGGAACGGAGAGGAGCTCGGCCACGCTACAGGAAGGGGAGGTGAACAGGGGGATGAGAGAAGATTACAGAGGCGGTGAGGCATTGCGGCAGCCGCCTGAGTGCTCTCTATAGAGCGCTCTCTATAGAGCGCTCAGGCGGCTGCAGCTTTTAAAGGGCCGGCAATGGGGGCGCAGGGCGCCCCCTCCTATATGGCGCCCTAGGCGGCTGCCTAGTTCGCCTTATAGGAAGCGTCGGCCCTGCTTGGTGCTAAAGGGGTTAAAACCCCTTCAGCCACTTACCTTAATCCAGTGCCGGGCTCCTTTGACACTGGTGACCTCTCCTCCCCCGCCAACGTCAGCTTCCGAGTGGAGCAGAATGCGCATGCGCAGCAAGTGCCGCGCTCGCATGTAAACAGTCCACAGGAAAGCATTTCTCAATGCTTTCCTATGTATGTTTTGCACGCTGGATGCGAATTTCACATCCAGCGTCGCAGATGCGCCTCTAGCGGCTGTCTGGAAGACAGCCACTAGAGGTTGGATTAACCCTGTTATGTTTACATGTGAAGGGTTAAAACCTGAGGGACCTCGCACCCAGGCCACTTCATTGAGCTGAAGTGGTCTGGGTGACTATAGTGTCCCTTAACCCTTTCTCTGTCAAAAGTAAATATTTTTTTCATTTTGAATACTTGGTTGCCCATGGCATTGTTTACTTATAAATATAAATATATAAATGGGATAAATTTTACACAGACAATAAAAATCTGAATTTTTTTTATCATAAATACCTAAATTAGATAAATCATGTGTCATAGGAGCATTAAAGGCATTAAAACGTGAACTAATTGCAGTTCTTCAAGTTTTAAAATTGCATGGCAGAAAATGCAACTAACCTTTAAAGTACTAAGTAGAAAAGTGAAACAATGGCTGTGTATTGTATATGAGCTCCGTATGAGCAGTATATGTAACAGCGCAAAAAAAAAAAAAAAAAAAGATTCCATACATTTTTTTTTCACAAAATGCACATGATACATTTTACTCCTCAAGCATGCCCAAAATAGTAAATTACCTTATATCACGATCATCTATTAACATTGCCAGAGAGGAAAGGCACGCATACCGTTAATTCTTTAAAATGTTCTGTCCTTAATAACATAATAAAAGTAGAATTTGCAGGAAACAGAGTTACAAAGACTTAAGCTGTGTTTCTGTGATACATTGTTAATCGAGAAATGTGCCACGACTTGTTTGGTAATAAGAAACATGTCAAGAATAGTAGAATAAAGACACAGAGCCAATTTCCACATTAGTTATTGAACCTCCAGCCTGCATGTACTGAAAGCACAAAATAAATAACAAAGGAATATTGAGGGTACCTTGGGACATCACACCTAGAGCTACTTGCTTATTGAGTGCTACCTTCTTCACTTTGCAGGTAGAAAAAACATTTTGATGCTGCGAATTTTAGCAGCAGTTTTAAAGAAGGTTCTATTATCAGAAAAATTTGCATTTAAAATGTGTCACAGTTACTGATTTTATTCAAAAATAGTCTCAGGTTCTTCTTTCTAAGTTGTCTTCTGTGTTGCAATCAGCTCCAGCTACAGAAACTACTGGCTTAATTCTACTGTATAAGGTCGAATAAAACAAGGTTTTGGGTGCAAGGATCCCAAAACCTTGTATACAACCTTGTATAAGATAAGGCCAGGGACTAATGAAAGTATTTTTAAAAATTGGGCAGACTAGATGGGCCGAATGGTTCTTATCTGCCATCACATTCCATGTTTCATATTTTCTAAACCTAAGGCTTAAAGGAACACAATAGCATTAGAATTCCAAACATGTATTCCTAACACTCTAGTGTTTTTTTCTCACTAGTTAGTTACAGCCCTGACCAAATTAAATCAAAACATATTCAGAAAACCTTTTTACTGTCCAGCGTCGAGACTCACATGGCCTTCTTATAGAGAAGCATTGGGGACATGTCTAATCAAATGCGTCTCATAGGGAAGCACTTAATCAACTCCCCAACCTTTATGACACAAACATCACAGAAATGAGGAAGACTAAAGTCTTGACTGCTAAGCATCCGTGGCTCTCAGGAAGACAGCAAGTAGAGGCATGTTTAGCTTTGCAATCCAAACATTGCTGCATCTACAAATGGCAATGCTTTAGATTGCAGGGCTAAAACACACGGGGCATGCACCCAACCCATTTCAATGAGGTGACACTGTCTAAATAAATTAGGGTTTGGTAGATATACCACGAATATAAACGTGTGTATTTAATTGTATATTTTATCATTGAAGGGTATATCTAAAAACAGCTTGCAAAAAATGCAGATTTTGTGTCTGAAGCCTTTTCAAGCCCTCCCTTCTAACCAAGCACAGACTTTCTGTGGCTGTCCAATCACAGACTGCCCAATGCAGAGCAATGAGAGATGTGACAACCAAGAAGTAGAAGGACCGTCTGTCTGACTGACAGCCAGGGGGTTTAACAAGGTTAATTTATAAAAGTGCCCAGTTCTATTGAAATCTGCACTTTTTGGAAAATGAAAAAAGATGACACAATCTTCACACATAGTGTTCTTTAGCAAGCAGGAGTCTAGAGTGTCTCTTTAAGATATTGATGCACGTTAGGGTTTTGGGACCATACCAAAGGGTTAAGAACCACTGTTACAGAAATTACAGATAATTGACAAGAAAAAAAAACCCTCTTGTTTCAATTCTCCACAATTCCAGTTTAATGGAAAATCACCTAAGTGTAACTCACAACAGTAGCTACAAGAGTTTATCATGAATTGGGTCCATTGTATACCTTGCCAGTGGAAGAAAACTCCAAAGAAAATTTTTGCATGTATATTTTAACATTTACTTTTTAAAAGAGCACATTCTAATCAAACATATAGCATCCTTTATATAGTATATAGTTAAATAAAGAGCTTCGTAGACAAAATATCCTCATCTCAAATTAGTTCTAACTACTTATTATTCAGGTTAACATCTGCAATTCATTTGAAGAAAGGAAATGCTTTTTAGTCCCTGTTAAAATCTTTGGAGAATGCTTAGCAGTGAAAGGGGTATTTTGTTTACTTAGTAACACATGAGAATAAATTAGAGGGAAGATGTCAATGTGAATTTCAAGTAAAAGGATATAATCGTGTCTTGAGAGCAATAATGGAGATATGTGATTAAAGACAAATAATATTTCTGGGTAAACTAATGTTCTATTGCCATGAATATGAAAAGGAAACTGTTCTTAAAAAATACAGCAATTCTCAAAAGAATAAAGTATTATTCACTAAAACGTATCTCTTATTTCAATATTTGTCAAATGTACAATAACCCCTTCATTGCCAGGATATACATTCTTTTTAAACCTTGCATAAAATAATATCTATCAAATATATTTAAAGGGATACTCCAGGCACCCATTGGAGTGGTCTGGGTGCCAACTCCCACTACCCTTAACCTTGCAAGTGTAATTATTGCAGTTTTCATAAACTGCAATATTTACCTTGCAGGGTTAAGTCCTCCTCTAGTGGCCACTAGAGGGACTTCCGTTTTCTTAGAACACGAAAAGTGTTTTAGGCAACGCTGGACGTCCTCACACTATGTGAGGACCTCCAGCATCGCCAAAATCCCCATAGTAAAGCATTGAATAATGCTTTCCTATGGGACGGTCTAATTTGCGTGTGCGGCCATTGATGCATGCGCATTAGTTCTCCCCCGCCGACGTCAGGAGAGTAGGCGGAAAAGAGGCAGAGCCTGACCTGCAACGACTCCAATAAGTCCCTGAAGGGTTTTTAGCCCCTTCAGCAACTTGGGATGGGGGGTGGAAGGGAGAAGGGCACTGCAGGGTCCTGCAGTGCCAGGAAAACATATTTGTCAAAATGTGTGCATTTTGTTGGAGGAAAAAAAAATTCATATCCCTTAAATAAATAAAATTAGAAATACCATTATGTCTCATATTGTAGGTTTGAGAAAATCTGATGAATAAAATGGTCATATTTTCTGCTTATATGTAAGAATTCAGCTTACTAACATATTTCAAATGTTATATTAATGTTTGTATGTGAATATAATACCAAACAAAACAATATGTATAGTTGCTTGGCTAAAACCAGACATTTGTACTGTTTAGAGCATTGTAGATTGCAGTTGCTGCCTGCACATTTGCCCTAAAGGATGGTAAACAGCAGGCCTTTATTTTAAAGTATATTAAAAAATGTTTAACTCATGTTATAGACCATTTGAAAAATGCAAATGACTGCATTAAGTATGTATGCAGAGAAATCTAGTTGTTGGCGCTTAAATGTCCCATATTATAAGGAGCATATCACTTTCTCTGAAATGCTGAGAGAATCCCAAATCACCACACAAACTTATATTTTAAAAATTAGAAATGTTATGATTTTGCGGCATTTCAAACACTTTTTACAATGAATATTATTTCTAGCAGTATTTATTGTCTTATCATTACATGTACACATCAGTGTTAATTTTGGCAGCAAATTTCAATTTAGTTTTGACTAAAAGAAATTTTAGTTTTAGTCGTATTTTAGTCATCTGAATTGCTTTAGTTTTAGTCAACTAAATCTCCAGTAGATTTTGTGGTGGAATCTCAGTAAAAATAAATTTACTAGGACAAGATTGCCACGTGGTATGTGCACTTGCATATGTTGATGTATCAGTTAGTTAGTTACACGTAGCTAAGATACAATCAGTAGTGTAAGGAGCATATGTAGGAATACAGGATATACGAGTATTTCCCCTCCTCCCTTGTGCTGGGCAAGCCATGTGGTCAAACAGGAATTTAGTCTCTATTCGGTTGATTAGATAAGAGTATGTGTAGGTTGAACTGATTATGGGAGGAGCTACATGCCTATATAAGGGACCTACACTGTATGATCAGGACTCAGACTTTGCTGTTTTTTGGTGACATTAGTCCCTCTGAGACCCCGTTCGGTGAATCGAATAAAGAATCTCTTCCTTCCTGAAGAAACCTGTGCTTGGCTTCCGTCAGTTTCTCCGGTATCATTTGGTGCGATTGGCCGGGAAGCTCATCGTTCAACGGTAGCTGAGAAGAAGAGGCGTGAGACGGTCTATCTTTGCCCACGCTCTCTACGGCTGCACCCCTGAACTTCTGCGTGGACCTCCCTTCGTCTCGGCGCCACTGGTCTGTTGTCCAGGAGATCATTGGCCTCTACGTAGTAAGTGCTGGTGTGCCCCCGTCGATGAGTGTGAACCCAGGTTCAGGAACGAGGAGGTAAGACGACTACTGTTTTAGACGGTGGACCCACTAGGGGTATTGGATACCGATTTTGCGGTAGGCCCATAAGGGGTTATTTGTGTATGGAATCTGCCCCCTCCAGTGGAGGGAAGGAGCGAAGGTGCACCGCTCAATTAAACGCCCTGTAGTCAGCCCGTTTAATTTTGGTTTGGAGTCAGGCTGGGTTCTGGTGTAAATAGCCCAAGCCGGACACCGGTGTCTTGTCTAGACTAGCGTTCTAGGGTGTATATTACGTTCGCTAGGTCGGAGGGACCGGGAGACTAAGCGGCGTCTGTGTAAATTCGGTCCGCTAGATCTCAACCTATCTTGGCTAAGTGGGAAGGCGTGTAAATTTGGAACCCACTAGATTTTTGATAGAGTATATAGACTAAGAGGGTGCTGTTGTAAATTTCGCCCTCTAGTTCGCTATATGTGGTGCTTGGGCAGCGTGGCTAACCAAAACGGATGTAAATAGTTTTAGGTAGTCCATCAAGGTACTGGCCAATAGATTAGTTGGGAATTGTAAATGTGTTAAAGATTGTTGTAGTAGCGTGTATATCTTGCTAGATAGCGTGAGCTCTGCCGTCTAGCGAGAGTGTGAATAGTGTGTAACTGTATTATAGCGCACGGTACCATAACCATGTATAATACTGTAAATAACTACTAATAACTGTCGTCTATGTTGTATGTTTAACACCATAACCATTACTAATTGAACTGTGACTTTAAATTGTACTCTAACCAATGCTAACCGTACTATAACTACTGTTTGTAAAGACGATGTTACTGGGGTATGTTATAGACGGGTAATTCAGATATAGGGAATTATAGCGTGGGTGACTGTATAGTTTCGCCAAAAGGCACAGTAATAGTTATTTAGTGACTGGTGTAACAGCTGTGTGTGTACGGGAATTCCCTGAGTGTTTTGTTGTGTGCGTTTCGCTTAGTAACTGTACCACGTGGTGCTGTTGCCGAGGGAACGGGTGTGACTGTTGGAAGTGTGTTTGTTTAGTTTCTGTTGGAGACGACGCTTCATTGTTAGTATGGGTGCGTCAGACTCAACGGTTATGGATCCCTTAGGATGTATGTTGAAAAAACTTTAAAAAGGGATAGATTTTGGGGTAAAAATGTCTCCAACACGCCTGACTACTTTATGTAGTAGGGAATGGCCTACTTTGGTGGCTGCATGGCCACCACGTGGCAGTTTGGATCCTAATCTGGTACAGCGTGTACACGTGGCTGTATCAGGTAGGCCTGAACTTTACGCCCAGTTTCCGTATATTGACTGTTGGAAGCAGGCCGTAAATGACTCGCCAAAATGGATCCGGGTATGCCACGAGGAACAATGTCACCTCATGGTGGCCAGAACTCGCCTGTCCACTAAGGCCGTAATTACGCCCATTTTGGACACGCCTCCTGAGTCCGAGATCCCCATGCCGCCCCCTTACACCTCCTCCACCGGAAGAGGAAGAGGAGGTGCTGTTGGTAACGCTACTCCCCTTGCCCCGTTGTCCCCACCTACCCCCTCTTCTAGCTCAGAGCCCAGCCCTCTTGTTTTAAACCCTCCCCTTCCGGTACCTACCTCCGTTAACCCCACCTATCCAGATTTGACGTCATATCTAGTTCCTGGTCAGGCTCCTCCTAGCCCGGCCCGGAATATTTTACTCACTGATCTCCCCCTCAGTAAAGCGTCCCCTTCCCCTCGTCTTACTACCCCTCGACCGGAACCCCTAACTGACGTTCCTAAACGAAGCCCCATACTAACCCGACAACTGACCGGTACCTTCCAACCCCGACATTATCAAATGCCTCTTCGACTGACACCTGGCCCGACACACATTAACGGTGACGGCCAAATACAATATGCTGATCCAGTATTCGTCTATGTTCCCTTCACAACTACTGATCTATTTAATTGGAAGACCCATAACTCCTCATACACCGAAAAGCCTCAAGCCATGACGGATTTGTTTACCTCCATAGTCCAGACACATAATCCCACTTGGGCTGATTGCCAGCAACTGCTTATGACATTGTTTAATAACGAGGAAAGGACAAGGATAAACCAAGCGCTGGAAGAAGTGGCCCGTACACAAAATCAGGCCAACCCGGCAGCATGGGCCGCAGCACATTATCCAAACACTGATCCGGAGTGGAATATCAATGGCACAGATATGGCCCATTTAAAAGCATACAGGGACGCTATTATTGCTGGCATGAAAGCCGGAGGGAAGAAGGCGATTAATATGTCTAAGACGGCTGAGGTATTACAGAAATGTGATGAATCGCCCAGTGTCTTTTATGACCGATTATTGGAGGCATACCGTTTGTATACCCCCTTTAATCCAGAGGCTCCTGAGAATTCCCGAATGGTTAACTCTGCCTTTGTCAGCCAGGCCTACGGAGATATAAAGAGCAAGCTACAGAAGTTAGAAGGGTTTGTAGGGATGTCTATAACCCAACTAATGGAAATAGCAAATAAGGTATATATGAATAGGGAGACAGAGACGAAGAAGGAGGAAGAGCGAAAGATGCATAGGAAAGCAGATATGCTAGCGGTAGCTATCGCAGGCATAGATAGAAGGGAAAAGGAAGTGTATAGGGGAACGGATAAAGGCGAGAGTAAGTGGAATGGGGAACCTTTGAGTAGGAACCAATGCGCGTACTGTAGGGAAGAAGGGCATTGGAGAAGTGAGTGTCCACGAAGGGAACAGTTTGAGAGAGACAGACCTAGGGCAGGATATAGCAGTAATTATAGAGGTAGAGCGAGAGGTAGATGAGGTTCTGGAGGAAATAGTGGTAATAATAGAGGAAGCGTTAGTGGAGATAGATACTACCCAGCAGCGCAGAGACCCCGCGAGAGAGAGGATAGGGACGTTGTGGGTTTGGCTGACACAGTCATGGAGGACTATTGATACCTACCGGGCTCCATCCCCCTTGGCCGAGCGGAGCCTATGGTCGATGTAGCAATAGGGGGAAAAAGGAGTTCTTTCATGATTGACACTGGTGCTGAACATTCGGTGGTGACTGACCTAGTCGCTCCTCCTTCAGGAAGAACTATCACCGTAATAGGAGCAACTGGAAGGAGTGCCGCTAAACCGGTTCTTAAAAGTCGACTCTGTACATTGGGAGGCCATATAGTGAAACACCAGTTCCTTTATATGCCTGAATGTCCAGTCCAACTGCTAGGACGTGATTTGTTGTCGAAATTACAAGCACAGATAACATTTCTACCTAACGGAACAACATCTTTGAAGTTCAATGGACCCTCAGGTATAATGACAATATCTGTACCAAAGGAAGAAGAGTGGCGACTTTATACAGTGTTGACTAGCCAAAACCCTAAGAGTGATGAATCCTTGTTCAATATACCAGGAGTGTGGGCAGAGAATAACCCACCAGGACTTGCTCGTAATATTCCACCAATTCATATCGAACTAAAGCTTGGGGTTTATCCAGTAAGCCTGAGACAATATCATATTCCACAAAAGGCCAAGAAGAACATACAATCTTATTTGGATAAGTTCATAAGGTATGTGTCAGGATCGGGACAGGGATCCAACACGCAGAGTACAAACAGGTGGTAGGTACGTATACCGGACCTTAGAATGGCCGGACTTAACGTAAGGAGTAAGTAGAGAATGGTCTAGGAACAAGCCGAGGTCGAGGGAACGAGAGGACAGGTAAGCGAGAGACAAGCCGAGTCAAAGGGTAACAGAGTGTCACGTCTAAACATTTGTTATGAAGGAACACAACTGCAGATTTCTTATAGTTTGAATATTTATTATAAAAAGTAAAAGGTATTGACTTTAATTCCAATTTACAGGTACTGTAGCTTTAAGTAATAAACGATAACTGAAGTCCACAATTATAGGCACTGTAGCTTTAAGTAGTAAACGATAACTGAAGTCCACAATTATAGGCACTGTAGCTTTAAGTAGTAAATGATAACTGAAGTCCACAATTACAGGCACTGTAGCTTTAAGTAGTAAATGATAACTGAAGTCCACAATAACAGGCACTGTAGCTTTAAGGAGTAAACGATAGTAAATTGCAGACACTGAATCAATAAAGAGTCTCTTAGTAGAATCAACGGTTTAGGTGATAAGCAGTCACAATAGCTGTTCCATAGACTTTAACCAAAGCAAGACAGATGCAGCTAACTGAGATAAAGTATGAGTTGAAGTAGCTGTAACGGTTTTGTATTATCGAAGGATTTTGGAGACAGGAAATAACAGCTTGAGATGCAATGCTTATCACAGAGGTTTTACTTAGCTTCCGGCACATAGAACACTGGTTCCCGAGATCTCCTCAGAGGCGTTTATCCTGGATGGAGAGTGTTAAGCTTTTAGTTGTGGATGAGGAGAGGTGAAGGGAACTTGCAGAGTCTTTCAGTCCGGTCTGGTAACAGAGGTTTTCACAACGAAGTTGTAGCCGGTTCGTGAGTACGGAACGTAGTTCAATAATCCAGCCTAGATCAGCTGGTGCAGTCAGATTAAATAGGCAGACCGTGTCATAAAGGGGTGTGGCTAGGCTCCGTGGAACCAGGAAGTAAGAGGATACCATAGTTAAGGCATGACACAGAGATAAACAGGGTAGTACAAACAAGCCGGGTCAGAACCAAAGAGACAACTAGAATACAAGAGCACTGAGTGACTAGACAGGCTAGAACCACGACAGGGCAATGAGCAGATGCCGAAAGCCTTACTTTATACCTTGATTCTAGAGGGTAATCACGCCCCCGACGAGTCCTGATTAGTGCTCGGGACTTGACTGACAGGTCGACCCGGGTTGGCGTCATGACGTCGACTACTGAGCGTCGCGTCATATAAGGAAGTGAATCCCTCGCGGTCGGCTTGTAAATGGCCGAGAGAACCGCGAGGAACGGAAGAAACAACCCCTCTGGGAGGATAAACGTCTAAGTCTCTCACCTCCTCTGAGGTAGAGACTACAGGTACCCTGACAGTATGGTATCCTAAAATGCTGTACTTCCCCCTGGAACACCCCATTGTTGCCTGTTCAAAAGCCCGGTACAGCCCGGAGTATCGCCCTGTGCAGGACTTGAGAGCAGTCAATTATGCGGTAGTGAGTATACATCCAGTTGTACCCAATCCATATAACCTGCTTGCTTTAATTCCGGGCGGGGCTACCTACTTCACAGTTTTGGATCTCAAAGATGCCTTCTTTTGCCTTCGAATTGCTGCGGAAAGCCAGTGTATTTTTGCATTCCAATGGGAAAATGCTGTAACGGGCTCGAAACGCCAGATTACTTGGACAAGACTGCCCCAAGGGTTTAAAAATTTGCCTACCCTATTTGGATCAGCTTTAATTCAAGACTGGATAATGCTACTGGATTTCAAGTCCATCCCAGGAGAGTGTGTACTATTACAATACGTAGATGATTTGTTGATAGCGGCAGTTACAAGAGAAATATGTCAGCAAGCAACACATGATTTACTACACATTCTTTGGAAGGCAGGATACAAGGTGTCCAGGAAGAAAGCTCAGTTGTGTCAGCCAACTGTCAAGTATCTGGGATTCCATATCTCTGAAGGTCAAAGGATAATGGGGCCAGAGAGAAAAGAAGCTGTATGCCAAATACCAATACCCAAGAATAGAAGACAAGTGCGAGAGTTCTTGGGGGCAGCAGGCTTCTGTAGGATATGGATTCCCAGTTATGCGATATTGGCGAAACCTCTTTATGTGGCTATAAAAGGTACAGAACACGATCCCTTCCTGTGGACCCCCGAATAGCAGAAGGCATTTGAAGATGTGAAGAAGGCATTGATGAGCGCCCCAGCATTAGGTCTACCTGATCATACACGCCCATTCTACTTATATGTACACGAGCAAAGAAGAATGGCTGTGGGAGTATTGACACAGTACTTGGGATCATGGCAACGACCTGTTGCATATATGTCCAAACAACTGGATGCAGTGGCCAGTGGTCTTCCACCTTGTCTAAGAGCTGTAGCTGCCACCGCCCTGCTGGTAGCCAAAGCTGATAAGCTCACTCTGGGTCAGGAACTCTACGTGCGAGTCCCGCACGCAGTACAGACGTTGCTAGACTATAAAGGCAATCATTGGTTTAGCAATAGCCGCATGACTAAGTATCAAGCTATGTTATGTGAAAACCCGAGAGTGCATCTAGAGACTGTTAACACCTTGAATCCAGCTACCCTTTTGCCACAACCTACTGAGAGTCAACATGATTGCCTGGAGGTGATGGATGAAGTGTTTTCAAGTAGACCGGACCTTCGTGATTTTCCCATCCAGAACCCTGATGTCCAGTACTATATGGACGGCAGTAGTTATGTGAAAGAAGGGATTCGCTATGCAGGATATGCAGTGACAACCATAGACAAGGTGATAGAAGCTCGGCCATTGTCAAAAGGAACATCGGCACAGAAGGCAGAACTAATCGCACTCACACGAGCGTTACAATTGGCTGAAGGTTTGAGGGTGAACATCTACACGGACTCCAAGTATGCGTTTTTAACCACTCATGCCCATGGAGCTTTGTATAAAGAAAGAGGACTACTGAACTCAGAGGGTAAAGAAATCAAGTACGCAGCTGAGATATTACAACTACTGGAAGCCGTGTGGGAACCGAAAGAAGTTGGTATCATACATTGTCGAGCGCATCTGAAAGGTGATGGTGATGTAACAAAAGGAAATCGGATGGCAGATAATGCAGCCAAGCGTGCCGCTGAAACAGGAAAACAGGAGTATGTGGAACGTATAGCTGCTCTCATACCGACCCCTCTGTCTCAATGGACTCCAGTTTATACAGCTCAAGAAGAAGAGTGGTTAAAGACCGAAATTGGGAAGTACCTGGAGAACAATTGGTATCAGTTAGAAGATGGAAGAATAGTTATTCCAGCATCGCTAGCTGTAGAAATTGTCCAGAATTATCATAACGGGACACATTCCGGGAGAGATAGTATGGAAGAATCTCTTAGGAAGCATTTCTACATACCAAGATTGTCCAACTTGACTCAAGCCATTGTACGAAGATGTGTGATATGTGCCAAGAACAACGCAAGGCAAGGTCCAGTGAAACCACCGGGAGTCCAGTATATGGGAGGACTCCCTATGTCCGATCTCCAAATAGACTATACGGTAATGCCTAAATCCGGCGGACATCGCTACCTACTAGTAGTTGTGTGTACCTACTCAGGATGGGTAGAAGCATGTCCTACTCGTACAGAGAAAGCAGGAGAAGTTGTGAGATTTCTGTTGCGAGAAATAATACCCCGATATGGACTACCATGTTCTATAGGATCGGATAATGGTCCAGCCTTTTGTTCACCAGTGCCTACAACAACTGACTCATATACTTGGTACTAAGTGGAAGCTTCATACGGCATATAGACCTCAGAGTTCTGGGAAAGTGGAAAGGATGAACAGAACTATTAAGAACCAATTGGCAAAGATGTGTCAAGAAACTCAACTTAAATGGAATGTTCTTTTACGCATTCGTAGTACACCTACCAGAAGGATGGGTCTCTCACCTTTTGAAATTATGTATGGGCGTCCACCTCCTGTACTTGGTAACTTAAGGGGGGATTTAAGTCAGTTGGGAGAAGGAATTACCCGGCAGCAGGTTGTAGAGTTGGGTAAAACTATGGAGGAGGTACAGAAATGGGTACAAGATAGATTACCTGTGAATATTTATCCACCTGTCCATTGTTATCATCCAGGAGATCAAGTTTGGATAAAGGAGTGGAACAGTGTACTGTTGGGGCCAAAGTGGAGGGGTCCTTATGTTGTTCTTTTGTCTACCCCTACAGCTATAAAGGTGGCTGAAGTGACTCCGTGGATTCATCACTCCAGGGTTAAACCAGCAGCAGTAGATTCTTGGCAAGCTACACCAGATCCAGAGAATCCCTGCAAGATCCGGTTAAAGCGTGTAACTCAGTCGGAGTGACGAGGAGATATTGGGACTTCTAGAGTAATCAAAGAGATCAGCAAGTGGGTGTTTTGTCGGCCATAATAAAGCCTGACCACCTACCCACGTTACATAGCCAGAATGTCTTGAAGGGACCTCTGTGAAGGGAAGAGAGGACTTGAAGGACTCCATTCCTTGCAGCCCTTACACCTGGAAGCTGAGGTGCCATCGCACGGACAAAGAATTAGGATAAAGATGTCAGGAGAAATGCATTTGATAACGTGTATATTTGTATTTTTAATTATTCAGGAAGGTAGAGATACCGACACACCTGGCTGTGAGGTTTGCATTAAGACTACAAAAACAGGTAATCATATTTCCCAGACCCTTATTTGGCATTCACAATATGAGTGTAAAGGATATGTATCTAAGTGTAGATACTTAGGTATAGATTGTAGTGTATGCCATTTAGGAGTAGGAGAACCTAAGTGTTTTAGTCCAGAGTATCAACCCCGTACAATTTGGTTGACCCTTCGGAATGGAGACTCACAGGGGACCCTAATAAATAAGACAATACTAGAAACCATACATTCTTCGGGTGTTCTGCTATTTGATGCATGTAAGGCGATATCAAGTGGTAGAAAACCGTGGAATGTATGCGGGGATCTTAAATGGGAAAGAACGTATGGGTCTAATGATAAGTATATTTGCCCCAGTAGTAAGAATAAGTATATAGATCCAAAATGCCCAAATAAGAATTATAATTATTGTCCATATTGGTCTTGTGTAGGGTGGGCAACTTGGGGACAGACAGTAGATAAGTATATGATTGTTACTAAGTTGCCTACCAAACCCTATTGTAAGTCTATGGAGTGTAACCCAGTCCATATACTTATTAATACTCCTGAACAGTTTATACATAGGTTCGGAAACTTATTTGGGTTCCAGATATATGGGACAGGTTTGGATCCTGGGACAATATTATTTATAGGGATAGAGACCGATACTGTGGCAGCCCAGACTCATCAGGTTTTCCATTCTTTCTACGAGGAGATGAGTGTAGAGAATAAGATCCCCCATAATGCTAAGAACTTGTTTATTGATCTAGCCGAGAGTATTGCTGGTAGTCTTAATGTAACCAACTGCTGTGTGTGTGGAGGTACTAATATGGGAGACCAATGGCCCTGGGAAGCAAAGTAGGTAATGTATTCCGGTTCTGAGACAATTGAACAGATAACATCTTCTCAAGCTGATTATCAAATGAGTGTTAGAGGTAAATCTGAGTGGCGATTAAAGACCTCCATTATAGGTTATGTTTGCATAGCAAGGAAAGGAATAATGTTTAATACATCTGTAGGAGAATTGACTTGTCTAAGGCAAAAAGCTTATGATGATAATACAAAGAATACATTGGTGGTCGGCTTCAAATGTCTCAGAACCACCTAAACTGTTTGCAAGTTATACCAATTTAAAGGACGTGTGGTTTGACCTATCTACTACATCTAGTTGGAAAGCCCCAGCAAATTTGTACTGGATCTGTGGTAAGAAAGCCTATTCGGATTTACTACAGGACTGGGAAGGGGCATGTGTGTTAGGTATGCTCAAACCATCCTTCTTCTTGTTGCCTATTGAAACAGGAGAGACTTTGGGAGTTAAGGTATATGATGTGAATCATAGAAAGAAAAGGGGACCCCTAGAGATAGGTACCTGGGAAGATAATGAATGGCCTCCCCAGCGTATTATAGATTATTATGGGCCAGCTACATGGGCAGAGGATGGTACTTTTTGGATATAGAACCCCAATATATATGCTCAACCGTATTATAAGGTTACAGGTAGTGGTTGAGATAATTACCAATGAGACATCGCAAGCGCTCAATCTCCTAGCGAAACATAATACTAGGATGAGGACAGCCGTTTACCAAAATAGATTAGCCTTGGATTACCTATTGGCAGTAGAGGGAGGTGTATGTGGGAAGTTTAACCTAAGCAATTGTTGTCTTCAAATAGATGATGAAGGGCAAGCAATAGCTGAGCTTACTAGCCATATGGTTAAACTAGTGCATGTGCCTACCCAGGTATGGAAAGGGTATAATCCAAGTAGTTGGTTTGGTAATTGGTATGAGCAGTTTGGAGGACTTAAGGCATTGGTAGGTGGAGTCATGCTAATTTTGATGCTGTGCCTTCTCCTACCATGTCTGATTCCTTTGGTAGTTAGGTCTGTGCAGAGCATTATAGATAATATAGCAGAGAGAAAGGCTGCTGCACAGATAATATATAGGTATGAGGCTCTAAATCAGGGAGAATTAGTACAGGAAGAGGAATGTTGAGGGATTCGCATCTTTAGGGAGTCGCAAAGTCTGGTCTGGTTCATGGCAACTTGAGGTGTAAGCAAACTATGGTTAAGTGATGCATCAGGAATTGTGAAATATCAGAAGCATCAAAGGGGGGAATGTGGTGGAATCTCAGTAAAATTAAATTTACTAGGACAAGATTGCCACGTGGTATGTGCACTTGCATATGTTGATGTATCAGTTAGTTAGTTACACGTAGCTAAGATATAATCAGTAGTGTAAGGAGCATATGTAGGTATACAGGATATACGAGTATTTCCCCTCCTCCCTTGTGCTGGGCAAGCCATGTGGTCAAACAGGAATTTAGTCTCTATTCGGTTGATTAGATAAGAGTATGTGTAGGTTGAACTGATTATGGGAGGAGCTACATGCCTATATAAGGGACCTACACTGTATGATCAGGACTCAGACTTTGCTTTTTTTTGGTGACATTAGTCCCTCTGAGTCCCGTTCGGTGAATCGAATAAAGAATCTCTTCCTTCCTGAAGAAACCTGTGTCCATCTCTCTGTGCTTGGCTTCCGTCAGTTTCTCCGGTATCAATTTTAGTCAACATAAAATCTAATGGGTTTAGTTAAAGCCTCTATCTGTCTCTATTGCCCCTTCCACAGCCCATCTGTGTCTCTTTATATGTCCCCGAGCACCTCTTGTTGTCTCCCCCCCAAGACCCTGTCTGACTCTTTTGCCCCTTCCCCAGCCCTTCTGGGGTTCTTTGCCCACCTCCCCCAGCCCATCTGTGTCTTTTTCTCTCCCCATTTGTGTCTATTCCCTGCAGCACCTTGTTTCATTCCTCCAGCTGCCCATGTGTCTCATTCCACCCAACTCCTCCATGTTCTCATCCCCCCAGTTCCTCCATGTGTATGTCTCATTCTCCCAGCACCCTCATGTGTCTCATTCTCCCAGCACCCTCATGTGTCTCATTCTCCCAGTCCCCCATGTGTCTCATTCTCCCAGTCCCCCATGTGTCTCATTCTCCCAGCCCCCTCATGTGTCTCATTCTCCCAGCCCCCTCATGTGTCTCATTCTCCCAGCACCCTAATGTTCTCATTCTCCCAGCTCCCCCTCATGTGTCTCATTCTCCCAGCCCCCCATTTGTCTCATTCTCCCAGCACCCTCATGTGTCTCATTCTCCCAGCACCCTCATGTGTCTCATTCTCCCAGCTCCCCCCATGTGTCTCATTCCCCCATTCCCCTCCATATGTATCATTCTTCCAGCCCCTTTATGTGTCTCATTTCGTCTCCTCCCTCATGCTTCTTACCCGCCAGTGTTAATTTTGGAGGTACATTTCAATTAAGTTTTAGTCATAGTATTTTGAATAAAAAGCCTTTTTAGTTGTATTCGTATTTAAGTCTTCTGAATTGTTTTAGTCTTTGTCTATTTAACTCGACTGGAATCTGACTAAAATTGTTAGTCAACAAAATTAATACTGATACACATCACACATTAAAAGCAATTGTAACATTAGGTAAAAAAAATAGTATAACTAAAACAAACAAAAATAAATATTTAATATATATGCTTGCACCAGCAATTTGTTTAGCACAAGGTACAGCACAAAATGTATTCCCTTTAAAATAACACCATGTCATATCATATTATCAATACAGCTGCACTTTAGAAACAGAAGAACTTCAACACACATTTTTACATTTCTGTTTTTTTTTTTTATGACTGTTACTAATTTGTAGGTGAAAAATACACATAAGAAATAAAAGGTCAAATCAAAGATGTTTTTTTTAAACCAGATGGATTATCTTACTAGGCCTTGGGCCGGGAAGTGCTTGAATAAATCAATTTGGTATCTATTATGATATACAGCATCTCAAACCAAGTCTGTCAGCCACATATTGTGTGACTCATATCATTAGAGGTTTTGTCATGAGACTTTGATTTTTCTAGAGCCATGTTTTTTAGGTCCATGTCAGATTCCGGATATTGTTTGTGATATTTAGTATTACGATTCTGTCAGCTGTCATTATTTGTAGCTAAATTTACTCCATGTTAGTAATTATTGGCTGCTTTGTCACATAATTGTGCTGTTTACCTATCAAAACAACATCATTCTTTGCAGTAATTAATTTAAATTATACAAGTGACAAAATTGCCTGGCAAAAGGTGGCCATGCAAACTCATTATGCTTATTTTTAAACTACTTCACTACCAGAATTGCGTATATTTTTTATTTATTTATGTACTTCATGTATTTTGCAAAATTGAATTTAGTCTACAAGGCCTTACTCACTCTCATTTATACTCCAGGAATGATTACTGGCCTGCAGGGGAACACATTTCCCTGCCCGATGTCACCGGTCACTCATTTAATGTCTGCAGGTGTGATGAAAATGTCATCTTACACCCTCTTTCCAAACAGTAAAGAAAGTTTCAACTAGCCATATCAATCCTACACTCAGGCACTCAGGCAGGAATAAATTAGCTCTACCATTTTAACTATATTCACTGTATGTGGGCATTATGCTTAAAGGCGATCTTTTTTTACATTCTGATGCCATTTACAATACCTGTGCTTGTGGTAATGTATTTGGAGTCTTTACTAATTATATCAGGTATTTGACCATTTTGTATCCATTTTGTTACATCTACTGTATTTGAGAAAAAATGCATTGTTGCCTTTATACTACATTTAAGATCCTGTGTGAAATATTGATAAAGGACACTGTATACTGTCCAAAGATTTTGATTCCTCAGATATTTCTATAAAGGCTAGACAAATAATTGAAGACAACATTACATAAACTTAATTTTTAAATTTGTGTCCCGCGTACGTATATATCTATAGTGGTGAACAGGACATGATGTCTCATTGGGTCAGGGTTTGATAATATGGAGTTTTGTGGTCAGTGTCCATCAATTTTGGGGAAGTGCATCTTTAAACATCACCAGCCACCAATGGGTCTATCATTCCCTTAATTGCTTACATTTTCATTTTTCCTGTAGTATTTATCATTGAAAAGTTTCGCTAACAGTACGTAGTTTTTCCAAAATTAGTATGGGTATCAGTATATGAGTATGGTGTTCATATTTTAATACATTCCCTGGCCATTATACAGTCTAATCTTATATAAGTTCTTTATCAGATAAGTTCCTAATCTTATATAAATGCTTCTGCAGTTGCTATTATGACAACCACACACTTTTTTGCTGTTGGTCTATTTCTGATTAAAATTCAACTAGCATGTTTCTAATTGTTTTTGCTTGGTTGTGCTTTCTTTCCCATTATGCGTGGTTATCATCATGTATGTATCATATCCTAAAGGTCATCTTAGCCACCTTAGCCACCATCAACTCCCATAGTTGTCGTAAAGCATATCGTTGAAACCCAGGAAGGTTATAGCCTGGTGACAGAATAAAGGTGGTCAGTTATGCAGCCCCTTTTGCAAGTCAGACAAAAAGGCCCATGCCTTCTCCAGATGAGCTTTTGCCCTGGTGCTCCTACCTTAGGTCTGTCAATGTACCATAACTGGATTTTTCTTGGTGCCTTGTATGTTCCGTAGCAATAGAAAAGGCAGTTTCTATAGTAAATAACTTAGTGTATCCAGCAGATTAAAGAACTGATGATAGTAAAATAACATAAAGGACCATTGACAATCAAAATGACAGGTTGCAGACCTCTATTTTTCTAGTATAATTTTTCCAAGTGTTTCATGAAGGTGTTACTGAGATACTTGCCTCTTTGTTAAGTTATATCATACTGGATGGGTTGCCAATACATTTTCTGCCAAGTATTTTGCATGCTAAATCAACAAGGCAGTAAATTTAATGATTAACAATCAACTTCCCCAGCAGTCGAGGCATTTAATTTTTCTTTTTTTTTTTGACAGGCAGCATTCCTTTACCAGCACTAATTGAGACTGTAGTTCTGGCAATTTCTTATCTCACGGTTGCAAAAGTGAAATTATATGCCTAAGCATGAGCACTTGGCGGTTTTTAGCTAAAACGGAGCTTGGCTTTATTTGCAAAGGGTTTAAAGTCACAGTAAAACCTTATGTAAAAATTGATTTCTTGGTAAATTGACTAATTATTTTTATTAAGTATTAAAAAATAACATATTCAATGTTTTAGAATACAAAGTATCAATTAAAACATTGGTTCTGAATGTTTTTTTTTTATTTGTATTTTTATATTTATGTTTTGACTAACGGAGCGTAAGAATTTCATGCATTTATTTTGGTGAACACAGAACCTTCCCACCCTCACTCTATGGTAGAAGTAGGCAACCTACACCATTCCAGATGACTACATCTCCCATAATGCTCTTAGGGCCGTGATGCTGGCAACGCAGCAGGGGAAATGTAGTCCACAACTTCTGGAATGCCAAGGGTTGCCTAACTTTGCTACAGAGCCGTTGAGTGCTTCTCTCTCAATGCCCTATTTACACGAAGAGAACGACGCATAATGGTACTAGTTAAGCTTGTTCTACTTTTTCAATTACCGGTATATGTAGGTAATTTTGCCCTCATTAAATATTGTTTCCTCTTTGGGCCCTAGTATTTTTTTTTTTTTTAACCATATATTCAGGTTTTATTGTTTTTAAGATGTTGATTTATGTTGCATCAATAGTTGCCTTTTTCAGCCAAAATTATTTCCCAATGTTATGAGAGAGTAAATATTAGAATTAACAATTAAAAACTGCATTGAAATTTGAAAAGTAATAACAGAGCTGATGATACCCATTGCCTTATGCTTTCTTGGACGTTTATAAAGTAAACAAATTACAGTAGTTCACCTTGAAACACTCTTGAATTTATGAAAAATTATGATATAAATACCTATAGCCTGACTTAACAAAAACGCTCCCTTTATAAATATTAAATATGCAATACAATCTTGACTTTCACCTTAGATAGTAAACCTGAAGGTTGTAAATAACAGGTGTTTGTTAAAGTGAAAATCAATTTCCGCACTTTGCATAATGAAAGGAATAGAACCGTTTTTTTAAGCTGTAGTAGAATGCTACTATTTTGCTGCCCTGCTTTATATTATACATTTTATAGCTAAAAGGAAATCCGGAAAAAAAAAAAGATATATTTCCCAAGATCATGCGGGTAAGCACAGCTCTGCTTGTTGAATCTTTTTTTTATTCTTTCCGTCTTTTAAAAGAAATACTGCCAATGTCATAGAGTGCACTATGAATTTTTGATGTATATTTATGTTGGTTAGCAATGACATTGTAAGGGCTTGATTGGACTTTGTAATTTCCTCTTGCCTCTTCGAAAATCCCACTGGCACCGAAGAGGAACCAATTCACACACAGAAGTCAGTTAGGGAACACTCAGAAACAACAGAGCATTTTAATTTGAAATGTTCAGTTTTATTGCAAATAAGAACTTATCTGTAAAAAGCACATAATTTCCCTGGTCTCATTTATTGAGCAGACAATGCCTTCAACGTGTCCTTTAATAAGATCCTCGCAATTGTTAGGCATTCGTCTTTGGTGTATCTGTTAAAATGACACAGGGGTTCATTTAGAGATTTGTGGAGAGTTTAGAATCAAAGATCACAGTTGGAAAAAACTATACTTCCACTGGGGAGTGTCTGCTAAACCAATAGAAAGCAAAACAGAATAGCTTATAACTGTGTGGATAATGTGCCACTGCCAAATAGTGCAATCCCAAATGGCCAGAATGAAGGATTTTTTTTCCTAGCTTGTTGCAAATTTGGAAGCGCTTCAAACTGGGTTTTTTTTTTGCCTTCTTTTGGATCAACAGCAAAAAACATATCTGAGGAAGGCTGAACTTGATGGACGCAAGTCTCTTTTCAGCTATGTAACTATGTAACTATGTAACTGGATTGTAACCTGACAGTTTAAAGTCCCTGAGGAAATCCCCAACACAGATGAAACGCGTAGGACGCCTAGTGGGGACTTTGAATCATTACATCCACTATTTTACACCTATATTATATAATCTCCAGCCAGTATATGGATGTGAATACATCCAGAAGACCCAACCCTTTAAAGGGAATTAAATACAATACATTCTTACTTCATTGAAATTGTGAGTGGCCATTTGGGATTATACTATTTGGCACATTATCCACACAGTTATACACTATGTTGTTTTGCTTTCTATTGGTTTAGCAGATACTCCCGAAATTTTTGTATACATATTCTGTGGAAGACAAGAGGAAGTTGTCTGGGTACCCTTGCAGCTTTACCTTATACAGGGAAATTTCTTTCTGCTATTATTTGATTTGCACTGAATGCACTTTGGTTTGTGAACACAAATATCTATCTCTGGTAATTGCACTATACTTAAGCTGAGTTGGAAATGTTTTTACCACTCAGAACCTAAAGTGTGCAAATGGGGTGTCAACAACATCTGAGCTACTTGTACTCAAAGTGGTGGAGAATTTAGGAAGTTCTTCCATAATATTTGAGGTAGGTAGATGATTTTTATAATGTAAAGATAATCCAACTGTACAGTAAATAAGAACCTATTGTAGTAGATAGGCAGATACAATGGCTAGTGGTAAAATTTTAAAATGGTGGGGCGTCAGACTACACCTATATATTTTTATCCCATTCCGTCTCTCTGGAAATCCCACTTCCTAATATATTGGCCTCATTGCCAGCATATCAGCCATTCTGAATGTTACTCAGTTCCTCCTTCTGAGCAAATTAATTGGCTTGGATGCCAACTATATATTTTACTAGTCTTGACAATCATGGTTATGAAAATGATGACACATGGAATTCATGTGAGGTGGAAAACATTGAAGCCACACCAGAGAACCTTTAGCAGACATATTCTCTTGCAGATTGGCATCGGCATAGAGTCTCTTCATGGCTGCGGAATATGTTGGTGCTTTATAAATACCATAAATAAGTTAATATGCCTGAAGTCTGTCTCCAACAAGGTGGGGGTGTATTATTTTTAGCAAGAAATCTATACATCTGCTGGTGATATTGGGAGCCCAATGTATAGATAGAACAAATATAACATAGTTGAACCTTTTTTTTTACAGTATTATGGGAACATTGTTGTCTAACTTCCTTTTGCTGGCATAACAATCTCTTAGTAAAATGTGTGATTTGCAGTCAACTTTAAATCTGCTACCTTTTTCTGTGCAGTATTTAAAGAAACATTTTATTTCACCCGTTAGTTTTTCTTTAGATGATATCATTCCTATTATTTCAATTTGTTTTTCATTGTCTTGACCATTGTCTTTGATGTCAAAATTTATTTGATAGTATTTATCCTTCATGTTTAACTTAACCAATACTTTGTATATCTATATAGTATATATTATTATAATATTTAAATCCATACTTCCAAAAATACATCAGGATAGAATAATGAGGGCTCTCACAGGAATAATGCTACAAGAGCTGTTCCTCCGCCTGGCCACCTAGTGACTCAATCACTGCTTATGGACTTGATGAGATATCTCATTTGAATTTGGATTATGTATGCAGGTGAAACTGCTTTCCTGCATGAATAATAACAAGATCATTAGACTGGGCTTGCAAAGCTCTGATGTTGCTATTTGAAGCCTCATGGGGGTCATGAAGACGAGGTAAGAATGCTTGAAGCAGACAGCATCGATCTGATACATATATTTTATATAGGTGTTATGTTAGCCTGTTTTAATTATTTAAGACTTCAAATACATTTTATACGTAACACCCTTGTCCAGGGAACTTTACATAATTTAGTGACTATCATTTGGAATCAGACTAGACTAACAGGAAAAGGTAGATATCAGGATGATGGGTACACTTGTGGGAATAAGTGGTTAAAGAAATAAATTAATGAGGTTATGTGAGTTGCACTGAGTGAGCCCCGTGTGGAAAACGTCAGCTACGTAAAAGAAGGGGCTTGTGATTAATACTGTTTTCAAAACATTTTTAAAATATACTGCAAGTATTAGCTTATTGGAGGTGATGAGGGAGTTTATTCTAGTAAGTGGTATATGAGGGTATAAATAGTAATGATCATAGATCCCATGGACCACTCACATGTGAAAAATGTGCTTAAAACATTGAAACACAGTAATGGATCACATGATCTTGCCTGAGCCCAGTTGCTCAGTCACTTAAACAGAACAGAAATCTGTGAATGCACCAACACTGTAAAATTTGTGGCAATTCCAATTCTTATAATTTTCATAATTCCTGTACTTTGTAAGAAGCATTTGCGTAGTTTTATAGCAGATGTTGAATGGTGTTTAGTGTATACATAAATTGCAATTTGATCTCATCATAACACACCACATAAGTAATTCTGTAATATGTACTGTGCATAAATCACCACTAAAGTATAAATATGATTCCCAAATTACATGTAACATTGACATTGAGAATAATTTTAAGGAGACTTGATCATGCAAGTAGTTTGAGGGACTATAAATCATAAAAAGTAGTATTGTTTTCATTCAAATATTTGCTTGATGATAGACTCTCACATGAAGTTTTTTTCCAAACATCAACTGCACACTCTCTCAACATTGACCTTATTGAGTGACTTCACGCTTATAGTTCAGCCCATGTCACTTTTCTAACTTTGTCCACTTTTAAACACAGACTTGCAAAACCTGCTCTCACTCATAAAATCTTATTCAAAGGCAGTAAGCATATAAAATACGTTTTTCTAAATGTTTTTTGTAAATACTTCTTAGTAAAGACGATAAAAGATTAATAATCTCTTTATTTATATTATATTTTTCTAGCATCCTCTTAACAATGGTATACACTTTAAATATAAAACTCCATATACTATAACTATTCTTGGCAAACTCTCGTAAGGTAACAGTGCAGTCCAGCCTTAACCACCCATAATATATCCAGTCTGCTTGTGTTCTAGCGCATGTTGGGTTTACATTGTTTATCTTGTCATATTCTCTTTCACTTTTATTCAAATATAATCTACATCTGAGGCAGACTTGTTTATGTGTTAAAATGTGCATATCTGCATGATAAATATAATGTTTGACACCCTTTTTAATCAAGACAATAATGCTCAATAATGCTTCATCAATATAGACCATATTATTCATCTATTCTGTCTATATATTGTAAAGTCTGCTAGTGCTAATAAAACATAATTGGGTTCAGTAGGCTGGGCTACTATGACTACAATATTATTGGGGATTCTTTACTTTTTTTTTTTTACATTTTATTGCTCCTGAGTAAATATGCAATTTTGCTCATCATGTAATAAACATTTTTTTTCAAATGACATTTACAAATTTTCTGTTTTTGTTTATTTCCAGATAATGATATTATATATTTTGTCTTATTCATTTTGTTTAGTCTTAGGAGCCTCAAGCTCTTCAATGGAACACCGTGCGATATAGCTCAATGAATTTGCTTAGTATACGTCTATCTTTTTTTAAAATCGTATATTTGCTTATGACCCATGCATGCATGCATCCTACATTATAACTTTAGAATTTATAATTAATCTTAGCAAGAAAAGAAAATATCAGTTTAAAAAAATAGAACACAAACAAACAGTCTTTGTTTTCCTTTTAAGATGGTAGCAGATGGCAAACTGGCACAGAAAATCTTCAGCAACCTGTTTTCTCATTTAATCCTGAACCTAGTAAGTATAAGTTCAGTTGAAATCTTTAAATATGTTTCAGAATAAAATGCAACAACAATCTATTCTAATTTGCTTAAAAGGTGTTAGACAAAAAAAAATATGTTATGACAACTGCAATAAATCTCACCCTTCATAATCTAGTGAAAGAAGTAATACATTTGCTTACAGCTGACTTGCACATATGGGCATATTCATTATTTCAGATGCACAGTACTGACAAGGAATACAATATCCAAAGCCAATACTCTATGTGGAAGTGATATTAGAAGAATTCAAATGAATGTTTTCTTTCCAGAACTCATTCTGTAGCTGTGAAAAAACATGCCAGCAATTGTAGACCTTTGAGCTATTAGCGCCTAGCATAATAAACCTTTTTGGATTTTAACCCTTGAAATGTCAATGATTGTAAAATTCATTCATGTCAACCCAAACTTTAAAGCGACTCTATCACCATCTGGGGCTTTGCATAATTTGCAGACTCCTGACAGGGACATCGCTGTTTGGGGTCCAGTGGCTGCGAGAGGCGGGGGCAGGCAAAGGTGAGTTTTACTTACCTGTTCCTGTCATTTGTGGGTGCCGCCATCTTCTTCCGGCTGGTCTTCTTTCTGATGATGTCAGTACTGTACTAGCATTGCTAAAGTATAGCATTGAGGTCTATTGAGGGTCCCTTGAGACCGCTGGATCCTCTGTAGAAAGAGTCAATTCCCTGCAGCAATGAGGGTGACAATGATGCTTTATTTATTCTAAATCAAAAATTGAATGTGCTACTCATTTAGTAAAAACAGTGATAGAGAGGACTGCTGATACCAATTAATGTTTTAGGTATAGAGAGAACTGCTGATACCAAGTAATGTTCTAGGTATACAGAGAACTGCTTATACTAAGTAATGTTCTAGGGATAGAGAGGACTGCTTATACTAAATAATGTTCTAGATATAGAGAACTGCTTATACTAAGTAATGTTCTTGGTATAGAGAGGACTGCTTATACTAAGTAATGTTCTAGGGATAGAGAGAACTGCTGATACCAAGTAATGTTCTAGGGATAGAGAGAACTGCTGATACCAAGTAATGTTCTAGGTATAGAGAGAACTGCTTATACTAAGTAATGTTCTAGGGATAGAGAGGACTGCTTATACTAAATAATGTTCTAGATATAGAGAACTGCTTATACTAAGTAATGTTCTAGGTATAGAGAGAACTGCTTATACTAAGTAATGTTCTATGGATAGAGAGGACTGCTTAAACTAAGTAATGTTCTATGGATAGAGAGGACTGCTTATACTAAGTAATGTTCTAGGTATACAGAGAACTGCTTATACTAAGTAATGTTCTATGGATAGAGAGAGCTGCTTATACTAAGTGATGTTCTAGGTATACAGAGAACTGCTTATACTAAGTAATGTTCTAGGGATAGAGAGAACTGCTGATACCAAGTAATGTTCTAGGTATAGAGAGAACTGCTTATCCTAAGTAATGTTCTAGGGATAGAGATAACCGCTGATACTAAGTAATGTTCTAGGGATAGAGAGGACTGCTTATACTAAGTAATGTTCTATGGATAGAGAGGACTGCTTAAACTAAGTAATGTTCTATGGCTAGAGAGGACTGCTTATACTAAGTAATGTTCTAGGTATAGAGAGAACTGCTTATACTAAGTAATGTTCTAGGTATACAGAGAACTGCTTATACTAAGTAATGTTCTAGGGATAGAGAGAACTGCTGATACCAAGTAATGTTCTAGGTATAGAGAGAACTGCTTATACTAAGTAATGTTCTAGGTATAGAGAGAACTGCTTATACTAAATAATGTTCTAGGTATAGAGAGAACTGCTTATTCTAAGTAATGTTTTTGGGATAGAGATAACCGCTGATACTAAGTAATGTTTTAGGGATAGAGAGGACTGCTTATACTAAGTAATGTTCTAGGTATAGAGAGAACTGCTGATACCAAGTAATGTTCTAAGTATAGAGAGAACTGCTGATACCACGTAATGTTCTAGGTATAGAGAGAACTACTTATCCTAAGTAATGTTCTAGGGATAGAGATAACCGCTGATACTAAGTAATGTTCTAGGGATAGAGAGGACTGCTTATACTAAGTAATGTTCTAGGGATAGAGATAACCGCTAATACTAAGTAATGTTCTAGGTATAGAGAGAACTGCTTATACTAAGTAATGTTCTAGGTATAGAGAGAACTGCTGATACCAAGTAATGTTCTAGGTATAGAGAGAACTGCTTATCCTAAGTAATGTTCTAGGGATAGAGAGGACTGCTTATACTAAGTAATGTTCCAGGGATAGAGAGGACTGCTTATACCAAGTAATGTTGTAGGTATAGAGAGAACTGCTGATACTAAGTAATGTTCTAGGGATAGAGAGGACTGCTTATACTAAGTAATGTTCTAGGGATAGAGAGAACTGCTTATACTAAGTAATGTTCTAGGGATAGAGAGGACTGCTTATACTAAGTAATGTTCTGGGGATATAGAGAACTGCTTATACTAAGTAATGTTCTAGGGATAGAGAGAACTGCTTATACTAAGTAATGTTCTAGGGATAGAGAGGACAGCTTATACTAAGTAATGTTGTAGGTATAGAGAGAACTGCTGATACTAAGTAATGTTCTAGGGATAGAGAGGACTGCTTATACTAAGTAATGTTCTAGGTATAGAGAGAACCGCTGATACTAAGTAATGTTCTAGGTATAGAGAGAAATGCTTATACCAAGTAATGTTGTAGGTATAGAGAGAACTGCTGATACCAAGTAATGTTGTAGGTATAGAGAGAACTGCTGATACCAAGTAATGTTGTAGGTATAGAGAGAACTGCTGATACCAAGTAATGTTGTAGGTATAGAGAGAACCGCTGATACTAAGTAATGTTCTAGGGATAGAGAGAACTGCTGATACCAATTAATGTTTTAGGTATAGAGAGAACTGGTGATACTAAGTAATGTTCTATGTTGGCAGAATTTGTTTATGAACCAGAGTATGACAGCATAAGATGAAAAGCTTAAATTGTCAAAGAGAGTTGTGTGACTGTATTCAACTGGCCCACTCAATCATAGCATTTTAATGAGTTAAAACCAGCTGACAACATGTCGGATACACAAACCATACTGGAACAAGAAGCAATATCCATAAGATAAGTACATTTTTGGTGAACTCAACCAAAATGTTTAGAATTTGCTCTAATCAACTTAATAACTCACATTCATCCCAATTAAGTACATTTTTAGGTATTTGAGATATTTTTTTGAGAAAACATTCATATGGATTCAAGTTATATATATCAACTTGATATTACACATTTATTTCTTTTTATCTTAAAACTCTGTGATTTACATTAAATGTTCTCTTGTGTGACCTGAATAGTTTTGAAACCATATTTAAATAGATTAAGGATGACACCATAAAACATCCTTTTTGGGGATAATAAAATGCCAATAAGCATTTGTTTCTCTAATAGGATTAAACATAATGAAAATAATGTAGCTAGACTTGCATATTACTGCAGGGTTTTTTGATGTGGCACCAACAATTCCTGCATCGCTGGACACAGAACAGCCCACGTAGACAGAAATAAACATAAACCAGGATAGGCCTAGAGTGGAGGCAAGAGAATTTGTGAAACAAGATGAGAAAGGATGAAGTTAATGAGTTTTGTAGGAAAGTGATGGAGACAAAAAAAATAAGGTTGGATGAGGTTGGCAGAGAGCAGTTTTATGTGTTTTAATTGAAGAAAGAGAAAATAATTTCTGATAATGTTGTTGCCGCTGTCTTTGAAATGGGTGGCGGGATTTTGTTCAGTGAATAAGGAGTGAAAGACATTGATGGGAAAAAATGAAGAAGTTTGAATTAAGTGTTGTAAAGGCTCCATATGTTTGAAGATAATAAACAAAAAAATGAATGTGGATTGCCAGAGTTGGAAGGTACCCTAACCTTGCGGTGAATAAAATTCCTGGGTTCTCTATGCAGACATTTCCAAGTGTACAAAAATGTGACTTTCAGAAAACTTTGTCACATTGACAAGTAGCAGTTTTGTACCATGGGCACTGGAGATTAAGAAACTAGATTCACATAATCTGCTGTACAGTGTTTACAGCAAATAAGATTACATGTACTTTTGGCAGTGTTAGTTTGACTGTGCTGATATTTTAGGAAACTAAAACTTCCAGTTACCCATGAGTGCATACAAAATTTAATATTTAATTTCGCTTCCCTCCCTTAATTCTCAAAATGCATTGTCCTGAAACCCTAAAACCATGTTATACATTTATTTAACAATTCCCATACAGAACGCTTTTCACAATTTAGCAATACATCACAGGTAGGGTAACAGACAGAGTAATACATAATTAAATATAATGATATAAAATGAGCAGAGAGCCTGCATGTGGGCTTTAATCTAACATTTTCAGCACGTTTATACAAAGTGCTCTACAATTCTGTTCTTGAGTCTTCAGTCTAGAGGGATAATATGCATTGAGTCAAAAGTTACGCTTAAAAGCTACGAATCATAGCAAAGGCTATTTCTGATGTGAGCAACCAATGAGGTGGGAAGATGTTTGCAGGTAATTAGTGGTGAGTTCACACAGATGTGGCTTCATGGTTTCTAAATTAAAGTGACGTTGGAGTGCAAAAGGAAGGTCGTCTTCACTGATTATCGGTTGAAATGCTTTCAGAATATGTTTTAACCATCCACCTATGCCATCAACAAAAATATTTTCCTTTTCTAAATGTCTTTCTCTCTCTATCTCTCTCTGTGTTCTTCAGCTCAAAGTAATATTTTAAGTGCTCACGTGACAATCAGATTTAACAAACTATTTTTAATACTAATGTGTATTTAGGTCAATACGTTTTTGCATGTGTCTGCATTATTCTTTTTTTTTATTTTTTTTATTTTAATATAGTATTGTCACAACTCATGAAGGGTATTGAGCTGCGCTTGCTGAATATTTGTGTTTCTAATAGATGCTACATTTATGCACGTTTGGAGTTTTTTTTTGTTTTGTATTTTTATTTTTTGCTCAATATTAAAATTTGGGCAGAAATATCGGACACTTGGAAATAGTAGGGGGAAGACAAATATACATCTGTTCTGGAGGAGTTACTAGCTGAAAACAGGAAAATGTGAAAGCTAAATTTAGCACCTTCCCACGTGTCTGCCATAAATATTTCCATTCTTGAAGCTTTTGCTTACTAGTAAATTATTATTTCACATATTTGTATTGAAGCCAGGAACAGTGTGGTAGTTTGTCATAGGGACATTTATCACAAAGTAAGGCCACTGCTTACATAAAGGTGTCATATAAACTGATTAATAGGTGGGCTTTTCACTTGTAGGCAAGGACTATAGAGAAGAAGCAAACAAGAATAGAGAGACAGACAGACAGACACACACACACATATATATATATATATATATGCATGTAGATATATGTATGTATTTATAAAATATTTTACCAGGAAAGATACATTGAGATTTCCCTTGTTTTCAAGTATGTCCTGGGTAGATATAATTTTTTTTCTTTTTCAATCAAGTGAATGGTGGATGTAAATGTTGTACTGCATGATAGTGAGTGCCACACCATGCATTAAAAACCACAATGCTTACTGTGACTGAAACTATGCACTGCTAAACTCAGGGCAGCATTGGAAGATGCATGTTTTGGCCTGCTAGAATTCGTGGGATTACATTCTGGGGCAGCAGTTTGCATTTGTCATTAATTAGTTCCCTCTACTCATACTGATATACCAAACAAAGGGCTGGAGAAACAGTGAAAGTATGCCCGTGTCTTCCCAGCTCCTCTCCCTGCATATCATGAAGGGAAGAAGGGTTAGAGTGTGATGCCAACCATGGATGACCCATGCGAATGAAAAAGAAAATGTAATACCAATGTAAAAATAACTATTAAATGTGTTTTAGAACAAAATAATGAAGTTTTGCAGCTAACATCCCCAGAACCCTTCGATAACATGTTTTTAAAAACAAAACAGATGTTTTATTGTTGGGTATTCTGCAAACAATTGAAATTGAGACAATATAGAATCCTTCGAACAAAGATACGGTGTGGGAAAGAAAGTAATTGATCCCCTGCTGATTTTAAATGTTTGCCCACTTACAAAGAAATTATCAGTCTATAATCGTAATGATAGGTGTATTTTAACAGTGAGAGACAAAATGACAAAAAAAATTCCAGAAAAACGCCATATGTCAAAATAATGTCAAAAAAGTTATAATTTGATTTGCATGTCAATGAGTGAAATAAGTATTTGACCCCTTTGACTTAGTACTTGGTGGCAAAACCCTTGTTGGCAATCACAGAGGTCAGACGTTTCTTGTAGTTGGCCACCAGGTTTGCACACATCTCAGGAGGGATTTGGCCCACTCCTCTTTGCAGATCCTCTCCAAGTCATTAAGGTTTCGAGGCTGATGTTTGGCAACTCGAACCTTCAGCTCCCTCCACAGATTTTCTATGGGATTAAGGTATGGAGACTGGCTAGGCCACTCCAGGACCTTAATGTGCTTCTTCTTGAGCCACTCCTTTGTTGCCTTGCCTGTGTGTTTTGGATCATTGTCATACTGGAATACTCCTTTTAAATGCCCAGGCTGAGGAAAGGAGGTTCTCACCCTAGATTTGACGGTACATGGCCCCGTCCATCATCCCTTTGATGCAGTGCAGTTGTCCTGTCCCCTTAGCAGAAAAACACCCACAAAGCATAATCTTTTCACCTCCATGTTTTATGGTGGGAATGGTGTTCTTGGGGTCATGATACTTATTTTACTCATTGACATGCAAATTAATTTATTACTTTTTTGACATGAGTTTTTCTGGAATTTTTTTTTGTTATTCTGTCTCTCGCTGTTAAAATACACCTACCATTAAAATTATATACTGTTCATTTCTATGTCAGTGGGCAAACATTCAAAATCAACAGGGGATCAAATATTCTTTCCCTTACTGTAGAGTAACACAAATGCGCAGATAATGAAAAATGGGAACAAAATAAAAAAATAAAAATGTCTGAATATTTGTGTGATCACTAGTGATGTCGCGAACATAAAATTTTCGGTTTGCGAACCGCGAACGCCCGCAAATGTTCGCAAACCGGGTGAACCGCCATAGACTTCAATAGGCAGGCGAATTTTAAAACCCACAGGGACTCTTTCTGAAGGGGGGGGGGGGAGGAGATCTACTCTCCTTCCCCCCCCGGCCCCCACCCCTGGGCGGCGGGTGGGGGCCATAATGGTAATGAGGGGGGGAGAACTACTGTCCTCCCCCAGGGCCGGACTGGGAAAAAAATTTGGCCCGGGCATTTTTTTATCACAGCGGCCCACTAAGAAGGGGGCGGGGCAGAGAGAGTGTGTTTTGTCATCATTAATGACAAGCACGCCCCCTCTCAAAGTGAGCATGTTGGTTCAATGGTCTTCCAGGGCAGACCATGCGCAGAGCTCTGCTGAAGAGCTCTAGCATGATAAAAAAGCCCTCTATTTGTTCTGCACAGTGCAAGCAAATTTAATAACATGCTTGCACTGTGTTTCCTTGCAACTTGTCTCTGGTGTCTCTATAAATGGATACCAGGAGACAAAAATGCCAGGAAAGAGTATTGTGCATGTGTTTGGAGCCTGCCATTGTGTGTGTGTGCAGAGTGAGCTGATTGTGGTGTGGTATTGTGTTATAAGGTCGGTTTTAGTCGTGTTGTGTTTGTGGTGTAATGTAATGCATATGTGGCTAGGGGCTGTAGAGAATGTGTGTATAGGGGATGTAGCAAAAGTGTGCATACAGGCTATAGTGTGTGTGAATAATATATATATATATATATATATATATTATATAAATATGTTTGGAAGTATTGTGTATGTGTGTGGTGCAGTGTGTCGGGGGGGTTCTGTGTGTATGTGAGGGGTGCAGTATGTGTGTGTGAGGTGTGATGTGTGTGAGGGTGCGGTGGGTGCTGTGTGTGTGGGTGCTGTGTGTGATTGATTTGTGTGAGGGTGCTGTGTGATGTGTGTGAGGGTGCTGTGGGTGATTTGTGTGTGTGGGTGCTGTGTATGATGTGTGTGAGAGTGCTGTGTATGATGTGTGTGATAGTGCTGTGTGTGATGTGTGTGTGTGAGAGTGCTGTGTGTGATGTGTGTGAGAGTGCTGTGTGTGAGTGCTGAGTGTGATGTGTGTGAGAGTGCTGAGTGTGATGTGTGTGAGAGTGCTGTGTGTGATGTGTGTGTGAGAGTGCTGTGTGTGATGTGCTGTGTGTGATGTGTGTGTGCTGCGTGTGATGTGCTGTGTGTGATGTGTGTGTGAGAGCGCTGTGTGTGAGTGCTGAGTGTGAGAGTGCTGAGTGTGATGTGTATGAGAGTGCTGTGTGTGAGAGTGCTGTGTGTGATGTGTGTGTGAGAGTGCTGTGTGTGATGTGTGTGGGAGAGTGCTGTGTGTCGGGGGGGTTCTGTGTGTATGTGAGGGGTGCAGTATGTGTGTGTGAGGTGTGATGTGTGTGAACGTGCGGTGGGTGCTGTGTGTGTGGGTGCTGTGTGTGATTGATTTGTGTGAGGGTGCTGTGTGATGTGTGTGAGGGTGCTGTGGGTGATTTGTGTGTGTGGGTGCTGTGTATGATGTGTGTGAGAGTGCTGTGTATAATGTCTGTGAGAGTGCTGTGTGTGATGTGTGTGTGAGAGTGCTGTGTGTGATGTGTGTGTGATGTTTGTTAGAGTGATGTGTGTGAGTGCTGAGTGTGATGTGTGTGAGAGTGCTGAGTGTGATGTGTGTGAGAGTGCTGTGTGTGATGTGCTGTGTGTGAAGTATGTGTGAGTGTGCTGCGTGTGATGTGCTGTGTGTGATGTGTGTGTGAGAGTGCTGCGTGTGATGTGCTGTGTGTGATGTGTGTGTGAGAGTGTTGTGTGTGAGTGCTGAGTGTGATAGTGCTGAGTGTGATGTGTATGAGAGTGCTGTGTGTGAGAGTGCTGTGTGTGATGTGTGTGTGTGAGAGTGCTGTGTGTGATAGTGCTGTGTGTGATGTGTGTGTGAGAGTGCTGTGTGCAGGGCCGGACTGGCCCACCGGGACACCGGGAAATTTCCCGGTGGGCCGGCACACTAGGTGGCTGGTGCGCGGCCGCCTAGTGTGCACCAGCCCGGGCCGCAATTACAGGGTGACCGGCAGGAGGGGATGCGCTCCCCTCCTGCCGGTCACAGAATGTAGCGTGGCCGGGCAGGCAGTGTAGGGTAGGGGCAGTGGCACTGGGCCAGCCTCTTCTCCTGGGGGGCCCCCCGAGGCTGGCCCTGCTTACACCTGGCGGGCAGGCAGGCTGGCCGGTGCGCGAGGGAGCACTCTCCCCTGAGTGCTTCCTCTTCAGCTCCCTCGCGCACCGCAATGATACCGGAGCCGGAAGATGACGTCATCTTCCGGCGCCGGTATCAGTACGCGGCGCGCGAGGGAGCTGAAGAGGAAGCACTCAGGGGAGAGTGCTCCCTCGCGCACCGGCCAGCCTGCCTTCCCTGCCAGCCTGCCTGCCCGCCGGGTGACCGGCCCCCTAGGAGCCCAGCAGCACCACTGGACCCCAGGGAATCCCCTCAGCACCCCAAAAGGTAAGGAGGCTGGGGGGATTAAATTTTAAAAAAAATGTGTTAGTGTGTGTGTGTGTTAGTGTTACTGTGAGTGTTAGTGTTACTGTGAGTGTTAGTGTGTGTGTGTGTTAGTGTTACTGTGAGTGTTAGTGTGTGTGTGTGTTAGTGTTACTGTGAGTGTTAGTGTGTGTGTGTGTTAGTGTTACTGTGAGTGTTAGTGTTACTGTGAGTGTTAGTTGGTGTGTGTTAGTGTTAGTCTGAGTGTTAGTGTGTGTGTCTGTTAGTGTTACTGTGAGTGTTAGTGTTACTGTGAGTGTTAGTGTTACTGTGTGTGTTAGTGTGTGTGTTAGTGTTACTGTGAGTGTTAGTGTGTGTGTGTTAGTGTTACTGTGTGTGTTAGTGTTACTGTGAGTGTTAGTGTGTGTGTTACTGTGTGTGTTAGTGTTACTGTGAGTGTTACTATGAGTGCTAGTGTTAGTGTCAGTGAGTGTGTGTCTGCTAGTGAGTGTCAGTGAGTGTGTTACTGTGTGTGTCTGTTACTGAGTGTGTTTGTGTTAGTGAGTCTGTTTGATGTCTGTTAGTGAGTGTGTGTTTGTCAGTGAGAGTGTATGTTTTGTAAGTGAGTGTGTATGTATGTCTGTCGCTGAGTGTGTCTCTGTCAGTAAATGTGTGTGTCTGTTAGCTAGTGTGTATGCGTCTGTTCGTGAGAGTGTGTGTGTGTCTTCAGCACTTACCTTTCTCCAGCGCCGGACTCCCTTGGCTCTGGGGATCCCTCCGCCGCTCAGCTCCGAATGCGCATGCACGGCAAGAGCCGTGCGCGCATTCAAACCGCCCATAGGAAAGCATTACTCAATGCTTTCCTATGGACGTTCAGTGTCTTAGAATCGCGGAAGCTCCTCTAGCGGCTGTCAGTGAGACAGCCGCTAGAGGCTGGATTAACCCTCAGTGAAACATAGCAGTTTCTCTGAAACTGCTATGCTTTTAGCTGCAGGGTTAAAACTAGAGGGACCTGACACCCATACCACTACATTGAGATTTCCCTTGTTTTCAAGTATGTCCTGGGTAGATATAATTTTTTTTCTTTTTCAATCAAGTGAATGGTGGATGTAAATGTTGTACTGCATGATAGTGAGTGCCACACCATACATTAAAAACCACAATGCTTACTGTGACTGAAACTATGCACTGCTAAACTCAGGGCAGCATTGGAAGATGCATGTTTTGGCCTGCTAGAATTCGTGGGATTACATTCTGGGGCAGCAGTTTGCATTTGTCATTAATTAGTTCCCTCTACTCATACTGATATACCAAAAGAAGGGCTGGAGAAACAGTGAAAGTATGCCCGTGTCTTCCCAGCTCCTCTCCCTGCATATCATGAAGGGAAGAAGGGTTAGAGTGTGATGCCAACCATGGATGACCCATGCGAATGAAAAAGAAAATGTAATACCAATGTAAAAATAACTAGTAAATGTGTTTTAGAACAAAATAATGAAGTTTTGTAGCTAACATCCCCAGAACCCTTCGATAACATGTTTTTAAAAACAAAACAGATGTTTTATTGTTGGGTATTCTGCAAACAATTGAAATTGAGACAATATAGAATCCTTCGAACAAAGATACGGTGTGGGAAAGAAAGTAATTGATCCCCTGCTGATTTTAAATGTTTGCCCACTTACAAAGAAATTATCAGTCTATAATCGTAATGATAGGTGTATTTTAACAGTGAGAGACAAAATGACAAAAAAAATTCCAGAAAAACGCCATATGTCAAAATAATGTCAAAAAAAGTTATAATTTGATTTGCATGTCAATGAGTGAAATAAGTATTTGACCCCTTTGACTTAGTACTTGGTGGCAAAACCCTTGTTGGCAATCACAGAGGTCAGACGTTTCTTGTAGTTGGCCACCAGGTTTGCACACATCTCAGGAGGGATTTGGCCCACTCCTCTTTGCAGATCCTCTCCAAGTCATTAAGGTTTCGAGGCTGATGTTTGGTAACTCGAACCTTCAGCTCCCTCCACAGATTTTCTATGGGATTAAGGTATGGAGACTGGCTAGGCCACTCCAGGACCTTAATGTGCTTCTTCTTGAGCCACTCCTTTGTTGCCTTGCCTGTGTGTTTTGGATCATTGTCATACTGGAATACTCCTTTTAAATGCCCAGGCTGAGGAAAGGAGGTTCTCACCCTAGATTTGACGGTACATGGCCCCGTCCATCGTCCCTTTGATGCAGTGCAGTTGTCCTGTCCCCTTAGCAGAAAAACACCCACAAAGCATAATCTTTTCACCTCCATGTTTGATGGTGGGAATGGTGTTCTTGGGGTCATGATACTTATTTTACTCATTGACATGCAATGATACCGGAGCCGGAAGATGGCGTCATCTTCCGGCGCCGGTATCAGTACGCAGCGCGCGAGGGAGCTGAAGAGGAAGCACTCAGGGGAGAGTGCTCCCTCGCGCACCGGCCAGCCTGCCTTCCCTGCCAGCCTGCCTGCCCGCCGGGTGACCGGCCCCCCAGGAGCCCAGCAGCACCACTGGACCCCAGGGAATCCCCTCAGCACTCCAAAAGGTAAGGAGGCTGGGGGGATTAAATTTAAAAAAAAAGTGTTAGTGTTACTGTGAGTGTTAGTGTTACTGTGAGTGTTAGTGTGTGTGTGTGTTAGTGTTACTGTGAGTGTTAGTGTGTGTGTGTGTTAGTGTTACTGTGAGTGTTAGTGTGTGTGTGTGTGTGTGTTAGTGTTACTGTGAGTGTTAGTGTGTGTGTTAGTGTTACTGTGAGTGTTAGTGTGTGTGTCTGTTAGTGTTACTGTGAGTGTTAGTGTTACTGTGAGTGTTAGTGTTACTGTGAGTGTTAGTGTGTGTGTTAGTGTTACTGTGAGTGTTAGTGTGTGTGTGTTAGTGTTACTGTGTGTGTTAGTGTTACTGTGAGTGTTAGTGTGTGTGTTACTGTGTGTGTGTTAGTGTTACTGTGAGTGTTACTATGAGTGTTAGTGTTAGTGTCAGTGAGTGTGTGTCTGCTAGTGAGTGTCAGTGAGTGTGTTACTGTGTGTGTCTGTTACTGAGTGTGTTTGTGTTAGTGAGTCTGTTTGATGTCTGTTAGTGAGTGTGTGTTTGTCAGTGAGAGTGTATGTTTTGTAAGTGAGTGTGTATGTATGTCTGTCGCTGAGTGTGTCTCTGTCAGTAAATGTGTGTGTCTGTTAGCTAGTGTGTATGCGTCTGTTCGTGAGAGTGTGTGTGTGTCTTCAGCACTTACCTTTCTCCAGCGCCGGACTCCCTTGGCTCTGGGGATCCCTCCGCCGCTCAGCTCCAAATGCGCATGCACGGCAAGAGCCGTGCGCGCATTCAAACCGCCCATAGGAAAGCATTACTCAATGCTTTCCTATGGACGTTCAGTGTCTTAGAATCGCGGAAGCTCCTCTAGCGGCTGTCAGTGAGACAGCCGCTAGAGGCTGGATTAACCCTCAGTGAAACATAGCAGTTTCTCTGAAACTGCTATGCTTTTAGCTGCAGGGTTAAAACTAGAGGGACCTGACACCCATACCACTTCATTGAGCTGATGTGATCTGGGTGTCTGTAGTGGTCCTTTAAACCCTTAAGGACATGTCATGATTCCCTTTTATTACAGAAGTTTGGTCCTTAAGGGGTTAAGTGTGTGTGCATCTGCATGCACTGGTGTACATACCGCGGTCGCAGGGGTCGCAACCCTGCAACCCCTGCGACCAGGTGCCCGCCGCCATGTGTTGCGGCCCCGGCCTGCGCAGAGTAAGCGTGCGGGGGGGGGGGGGCAGGGATCAATTTTGGCACCGGGGCCCCATAGGTCATGTGTACGCCACTGGGTAGGGGAGCTTCTGTTCCCCTACCCGGTCTGACAGGAACCTGCAAGCGAGAACGCTCCTCCCGCGAGCAGGCAGGTTGGAGCGTTGACGTGCGTTACCATGGCAACGCTCCGACCTGCCTGCTGTTCTCGCGAGAGAAGAGCGAAGTCAGCCTGCAGCCAGAGGAACATGTAATAATGGGTTTTATTTTGATGATGTGTTTTGAGGCTAAAATAAAACAGCCATTTTCCCATGAATTTGTGGATCCATTAATTTGTAATAAAGAGCATTAGTAGAAAATATAAACACCGAAAATCCCAGTGCATTCCAGCTAAGTATTCAAGTGTCAATCACATTTTTGTTTGTATATTTGCCAAATGTGTGTTCACTCTGACAAATAATCGATGCTGCTAGTGGAACTTTCACCTGTAGCTTTTTAAGATATTGTCTTGCTTGCTGGATATTGTCGTGTAATAGAAAATCCCTATAACATATATCAAAAAAGATTAAATTCCACATCCTTTTAACTGACCCTGATGAAGTCATTTCAGCATCTTTGTCTCATAAATGAAATATGAGCCAGACGCCTTCATAATATATAAGTGAACAGCTCGGTGAAATGGTATGTCTTCTGAATTAATCTTAAATCCATGCAATTACTTTAAATGTTTTTGCTGTCATCACATGTGTTAAATGCATAAAATATTATACTAATTAGAAGATTAGATTGTGTAATACTAGCTTTCATGTTTCATTTTAATTTAGTAGGTTATTCCTATAATGAAGCTAGTTATGAGTCACAGAGATAAGATACAACTACAGGGTAAATATAGATCCGAATGATCAAATTACAGCAATTAACATGATCAGTTTAAAGTTTCTAGAACTTGAGAACACTATCTTCTCACATTAACATATGAAGAAAATAAAGTGTGAGGGTAATTGTAGTGGGGGGGAGGGATATTAGAATGAAAGGGCTGGCAATGAGATGTGGGCTTTAAAGCTTTTTTCTTAAAATTTAAGAGATACTCTAAGCATCAAAACAAAACCTACTTTACCTTAGTGAATCAGTTTTAGTGTACAGGTCATGGCCCTGCAGTTTCACTGCTCACTTTTCTACCTTTTAAGAGTTCAATCAAGTTTGTTTTTGTTTATGCAACCATAGCCACGCTTGCCCTTGCTGTGATTTACACATGGCCCGCATGAAATTTTTTTTCATTTTCAATCAGATGTGAAAAGACATTGTGTTAACGTTAGAAGCATTATGCTTTGTTAATTGACTTTAACCACACACAGCAGGCACACACAGCAGGCTCCTTCAGCTATTAACAGAGCAGGAGATAAGAAACTCTAAATTAAACAGAATGTGAAATAATGGAAGTTTAAATGTTAGATCTCACTTTATAGAAAGTGTTTAGGAAGGCCGTGTAAGGCATAAATAGAGAGGTGTGCCCCGAGGCTAAAAGTTTCTAGCCCTCCACTGGTAGAGGTAGTATAATATTAAAACTGCATATATGGTCAGGGGATTTGGAAACCCATTGACCACATCCAGCATGAGAAATTATCACACAGCATCACATGTTTAGACATTCCTGTTTTTTTATTGATTAGAAAAAGAGCATCATTATATTACTGTTGCTAATCCTTCCTATTATTATGTTAGTATTTATATAGCGCCAACAAATTCTGCAGCGCTTTACAGTGGGTGGACGACCAAACAGGTAGTTGTAACCAGACAAGTTGGACACAAAGGAACAGAGGGATTGAGGGCCCTGTGCAATGAGCTTACATGCTAGAGGGAGTGGGGTAAAGTGACACAAAAGGTAAGGATAGTATTAGACTAATAGGTAGTTGCAAGAGAGGAATCAGTCGGGAGTTATTAACAGTTCAATTGATACACTTTTATGAAGTGGGATTTTAATGATTTTTTTGAGGAGTGGAGACTGGGTCAGCTTCCCACGGAGGAGGGAAGTGAGTTCCACAGGAATGGTGAAGCACTCGAGAAGTCTTAAAGGCGAGCATCAGAGGTGGGAGTACGGACAGAAGATAGACGTAAGCAGGGCCGGCCATTAGGCCATTAGGGACCCTGTGCGAAAAGTCTTCACGGCGACCCTCCCACCAAGTTGCCTGTAAACAGTCACACACACAGGCAAACAGTTACATGCAGACAGTCAGACACGCTCAGTTACAGGCAGACAGTCACGCGCACACACGCACACACAGTTACGGGCAGACAGTCACAGAGCCAAACACACAGTTAAAGGCAGACAGCCACACACAGTTACAGGCACACAATCACGAACAGTTACAGGCACACAGTCACACACAGTTACAGGCACACATCACACACAAAATCACAACCAGATAGTCATACACACTCCGTTACAGGCATGTAGACACGCACGCACGCTGATAGGCACACACCACTCAGTTAAAGGCAGATAGTAACACATACAGGCACAGGCACAGACAACAGCACAGCTACAGCGACACACACAATTTGAGTCACACACAGTCAGACAGTTACACACACAGGCAGACTGTCACACACAGGCAGAAAGTCACACACACACAGGCAGGCAGTCACACAGACAGTCACTCACACACACACACACACAGGCAGTCACACACACACACACACAGGGAGGCAGTCACACCAGGAGGCCGTCACACAGACAGACAGTCACACACACACGCAGTCACACACACACACACAGGCAGGCAGTCATACAGTATAGCTGGAAGGGGTAGTGGATGCATTTGGTTGTTGGGGAAGCAGGGACGCCTTCCTTCTTCCCTCTTCCTGTGCAGGTTCCGGTAGGTATTAGCCCCGCCTCTGCCTCGCAATTAGCCCCGCCCCATCACTTGTTAAGCCCTGCCCCTGCTGCCGCAATTTTTTTTTTTTATAGACCTGGGTGGAGAATAATGAAATCCTCCACCCGGGTACCTGATTTAGCTCCCCTGACACCCGCCCACTGCAAGTATATTTAGGGAGGGACCATATCTATTAAATTGACACTTTAAAGACCTAAAGCATATCAGCTTGCTGAACTGCTTTATTTGTGAAGAGTGTGTCCTCTTTTTCATTTTATAATAAATGCAGATTTCGATAGAAATTTGAACTTTTATAAATTAACATTGCTAGTACACCCCCTGGTTGTCAATCAGAAAGTAATTCCTGTTACTTGACTGTAATAGATTGAATAGCAGTTAGTTGTCTGCCAGCGTGTGTGTCAGGCTCGCAGCGTATACTGTGCCCACTTGCCCAGTGCCACCACTCATATCTGGTGTCACAATAGCTTGCATTTAACAAAAAAAACCTTTTTGGACTGTAATATAATAGCAGTCAGTTTCCTTCACGAGTGTGCGTTTCAGGGCCTGGCAGGGCACAGTGACACCAGTGCAACTCATATCTGGTGTAACAGTAGTGTACATTTAAAAAAAAGAAAAAATTTTTTTGACTGTAATAGATTGAATAGCAGTTAGTTGTCTGCCAGCGTGTGTGTCAGGCTCACAGCGTATACTATGCCCACTTGCCCAGTGCCACCACTCACTCACTGGTGTCACAATACCTTGCATTTAACAAAAAAAAAATGACAGGCAGAGGCAGGCCACCCCGCAGGGGCCGTCGTGATCGTGGTTCTGTGATTCCCTTTGGCCCTAGAATAATGCCCAGTGTTCAGAGGCCACGTACCCTGAACTTGAAAAGTTCTGAGGACATAGTTGACTGGCTAACACAGGACACCCAATCTTTTACAGCTTCCGCTCGGAAACCTCGACGCACCATCCTCCTCCAGCTTAGCTTCGGGCACCTCTCAAGTTACCACTCGCCCACCTGCTGCCACCACCAACACTAGTACCACAGCCGCTTCACTTGGTATGTCAGAGGAGTTATTTACACATCAGTTGGAAGAAATGAGTGATGCGCAACCATTATTGCCAGAGGATGTAGATAACAGGGATATGTCTCATTCAGGCAGCATTACACACGTACGGTGTGATGATGATGATGTTGTACCCACTGCTGCTTCCTTTGCTGAGTTGTCAGATACAAGTAAAGCGGTTGATGATGACGATGCGTCCGTGGATGTCACGTGGGTGCCCGCTAGAAGAGAAGAAGAACAGGGGGAAAGTTCAGATGGTGAGACAGAGAGGAGGAGTAGACGAGTTGGAAGCAGGGGGAGGTCATCGCAAGGAGCTAGTGGCACAGTCAGACAGCATGCATCGGCACCCGGGGTCAGCCAGACAGCACGCCAAGCAACGCATGCTGTTGCCACCACCAGAATGCCGTCATTGCAGAGCTCAGCAGTGTGGCATTTGTTTTGTGTGTCTGCCTCTGACAACAGCGATGCCATTTGCAACCTGTGCCAAAAGAAACTGAGTCGTGGGAAGTCCAACACCCACCTAGGTACAACTGCTTTGCGAAGGCACATGATCGCACATCACAAACGCCTATGGGATCAACACATGAGTACAAGCAGCACACAAACTCAAAGCCGCCATCCTCCTCCTGGTCCAGCATCTTCAGCCACGTTAACCACTGCTGTCCTCCTTGCCCCCTCTCAACCATCCGCCCCTCCGTCTCTCGCCTTGAGCAGTTCCTGCTCATCTGCCCACAGTCAGGTGTCTGTCAAGGACATGTTTGAGCGTAAGAAGCCAATGTCACAAAGTCACCCCCTTGCCCGGCGTCTGACAGCTGGCTTGACTGAACTCTTAGCCCGCCAGCTTTTACCATACAAGCTGGTGGAGTCTGAGGCGTTCAAAAAAATTGTAGCTATTGGGACACCGCAGTGGAAGGTACCCGGCTGAAATTTCTTTGCACAAAAGGCAATCCCCAACCTGTACTCGATTGTGCAAAAGGAAGTAATGGCATGTCTGGCACACAGTGTTGGGGCAAGGGTCCATCTGACCACTGATACCTGGTCTGCAAAGCATAGTCAGGGCAGGTATATCACCTACACTGCGCATTGGGTAAACTTGCTGACGGCTGCCAAGCATGGAATGCGTTGTTCTGCAGTGGAGTTGGTGACAACGCCACGACTTGCAGGCAGGCCTGCTGCCACCTCCTCTACTCCTCCTACTCCATCCTCTTCCATAACCTCCTCGGCTGAGTCCTATTCTGCTGCTGCGTCTTGCTCCACATCAACGGCACCCCCCCAGCTCCCCAGGTACTGCTCCACATCCCGGATACGGCAGTGTCACGCCGTCTTGGGGTTGACTTGCCTGAAAGCAGAGAGTCACACCGGACCAGCACTCCTGTCCGCCCTGAATGCACAGGTGGATCAGTGGCTGACTCCGCACCAAATGGAGATCGGCAAAGTGGTTTGTGACAATGGAAGAAATTTGTTGGCGGCATTGAATTTGGGCAAGTTGACACATGTGCCATACATGGCACATGTGTGTAATCTGATCGTACAATGCTTTGTGCATAAGTACCCAGCCTTACAGGACGTCCTTAAGCAGGCCAGGAAGGTGTGTGGCCATTTCAGGCGTTCCTACACGGCCATGGCGCACTTTTACGATATCCAGTGGCGAAACAACATGCCAGTGAGGCGCATGATTTGCGACAGCCCAACATGTTGGAATTCAACACTCCTAATGTTCGACCGCCTGCTCCAACAAGAAAAAGCCGTTAACGAGTATTTGTATGACCGGGGTGCTAGGACAGCCTCTGCGGAGCTGGGAATTGTTTTGCCACATTACTGGACAATCATGCGCAGTGCCTGTAGGCACCGAAGGCACCATCAGCGACATCATACCATTTGTTTTCTTCCTGGAGCGTGCCCTGCGAAGAGTGCTGGATCAGGCCATGAGCGTGAAGAGGAAGAGTTGAGGTCACCATCACCACCAGAAACAGCCTTATCAGCATCGCTTGCTGGACCTGTGGCAACACTGGAAGAGGATTGTGAGGAAGAGGAGTCAGAGAAGGAATGTGGCTTTGAGGAGGAGGAGGAAGACCAACTACAACAGGCATCCCAGGGTGCTCGTTGCCACCTATCTGGTACCCGTGGTGTTGTACGTGGCTGGGGGGAAGAACATACCTTCATTGAGATCACTGAGGAGGAGGAACGGGAAATGAGTAGCTCGGCATCCAACCTTGTGCAAATGGGGTCTTTCATGCTGTCGTGCCTGTTGAGGGACCCTTGTATAAAAAGGCTGACGGAGAATGACCTGCCCATGTTACTAGACCCCCGGTATAAGCAGAAAGTGCCTGAAATGTTACCAAATGACGGCAAGTCGGAAAGGATGCAGCAGTTCCAAAATAAATTAAAAAGTATGCTTTACACAGCGTATAAGGGTGATGTCACAGCACAACGGGAATCTAACAGGGGAAGAGGTGAAAGTAATCCTCCTCCTCCCATGACCACGCCGGCAAGGACAGGACGCTTTAAAGACGTGTTGTTGATGGAGGACATGCAGAGCTTTTTAAGTCCTACGCATCGCCACAGCCCTTCGGGGTCCACCCTCAGAGAACAACTCGACCGACAGGTAGCAGACTACCTCGCCTTAACTGCAGATATCGACACTCTGAGGAGCGATGAACCCCTTGACTACTGGGTGTGCAGGCTTGACCTGTGGCCTGAGCTATCCCAATTTGTAATAGAACTTCTGGCCTGCCCCGCTTCAAGTGTCCTGTCAGAAAGGACCTTCAGTGCAGCAGGAGGTATTGTCACTGAGAAGAGAAGTCGCCTAGGTCAAAAAAGTCTAGGTTACCTCATCTTTATTAAGATGAATGAGGGATGGATCCCGAAGGGACTGACAGTGGGCGATACATTCGACTAAAAAAGGCCTGATGAGGGGGACTACTTAACACACCACTCCTATATGGTGGCACATTAGATTGCACGCGCAGTGCCCCAAATTTGAAGTAGGAGGACCTACCAAGCATGTTTTTCCATTTCCTGCTTCTTAAAATCGATGCCTTATATACAGGTCCCCTGATAGGGGACTTAACAGGGATTAAACTGATAAGAATAGTACTACTTAACACACCACTCCTATCTGGTGGCACATTAGATTGCACGCGCAGTGCCCCAAATTTGAAGTAGGAGGACCGACCAAGCATGTTTTTCCATCTCCTGCTTCCTAAAATTGATGCCTTATATACACGTCCCCTGATAGGGGACGTAACAGGGATTAAACTGATAGGAATAGTACTACTTAACACACCACTCCTATCTGGTGGCACATTAGATTGCACGCGCAGTGCCCCAAATTTGAAGTAGGAGGACCGACCAAGCATGTTTTTCCATCTCCTGCTTCCTAAAATCGATGCCTTATATACACGTCCCCTGATAGGGGACGTAACAGGGATTAAACTGATAGGAATAGTACTACTTAACACACCACTCCTATCTGGTGGCACATTAGATTGCAAGCGCAGTGCCCCAAATTTGAAGTAGGAGGACCGACCAAGCATCTTTTTCCATCTCCCGCTTCCTAAAATCGATGCCTTATATACACGTCCCCTGATAGGGGACGTAACAGGGATTAAACTGATAGGAATAATACTACTTAACACACCTTATAATAACGCAGAGAGAGGCAATGCAGAGAGAGAGGAGTCTGAAGAAGAGGAGTCATAGGAGGAAGGTGGCTTTGAGGAGGTGGAAGACCAAACACAGCAGGCGTCCCAGGGGGCTTGTTGTCACCTTTCGGGGACCCTTGGTGTTGTACGTGGCTGGGTGGAGGAAGAGACCTTCAATGACATCAGTGAGGACAAGGAACGGGACATGGCTAGCTTGGTATCCAACCTTGTGCAAATGGACTGTTTGCGGTTGTTTGCGGTGCGTTAAACGGGGAGTTTGGTCTGTCACTGTAAAGCGGGCGTAACCCTTACACTACCTGATCGATACAACATTATACCTGGTGTTTTAAAGCAGGTTATTCCAAACAATTTAGGAATGTTAGGTTATTTATGCCCTTTATGGATTAAAACCAGACTCTGCATCAACTATGTAATTTTCCATGGGAGTTTTGCCATGGATCCCCCTCCGGCATGCCACAGTCCAGGTGTTAGTCCCCTTGAAACAACTTTTCCATCACTATTGTGGCCAGAAAGAGTCCCTGTGGGTTTTAAAATTCGCCTGCCCATTGAAGTCTATGGCGGTTCGCCCGGTTTGCCCGTTCGCGAACATTTGCGGAAGTTCACGTTCGTGAACCGAAAATTTTATGTTCGCGTCATCAGTAGTAGTAACACAATGCAATTTTTCTACATAAAAATACATATACTTATAATATTTAGAGCATTCAAAAATTATTACCACTCTTTCACATACAGATGCAGATTCCATGCTACTCAATAACCAAATAATTTTAGACTAGCGAATAAAAAAAATTAATGTCTTGTTACTTTACTAATGTTTATTTTTGCTCAAACACTGGAAGAAACATATAAGGCGACAAGTTAAAGCCCCAGGCCAGTCTATTGGATTTAAATAATTTACTCAAAAAAAAGCCCTGCAGTTAGGGACTTTATTTAATATTGTTGGATTGTTGGATAAACTTTTCACATCACGTAATATTTTTGGATAAACTTTAAACATGATTTAATACTATGAAACATATTTAACTTTTGTAAAATGTAGATTATTTTTATATATAGATTTTTTTATATACATAATATTTTTTGATTATTTAATATTCTGAAATATCATTTTAAAAGTTTATTTTAAAAAAAAATGAAATAATTTGAAAAGTTTGTCCAACAATATGTAATCAAGGCCTTACCTGGACATTTCTCTTTTTTCTTGTTGTTTGGAAAGAGCTCCTTATTAAAGAACGTGGTAAAATTAGTGCCTTCTACCCATAGGATGTTACATGTAAAAGGCCTTGATTTAATATCTTTGATTAAGTTTTTCAAAAGATTTAATATGATTGAATAAACTATTAAAATTATTGACTATTTTGAGACATATTTAATATTTGGATTTTTTTTATATATTAATATTTTTATATATGATATATTTGTTTCATATAATAATATTTAGATATTAACAATAATTGTAAAAGTTTATCAAAAAATATTAACCTTGGTAATGCAGATGTTGGTTAGCTATATTTTTAAAGATGCTCAGCTAGCCTAAAGCCATTATGACAAATGTATTTTAAAAACATGTTTAGCACTAAAGTTAGAAGTCGTTGCTCTTGGTGATGTACATGAACCCTTACTGTCAATTTTAATTACTGCAAATAGTGACGTAGCATTACATAGCCAAAGAGCAAGATATAGGGAAACTTCAGAGCTTTTAAATATAAAATTATCAAAGACGATTCAAATGTGAGCATTAAGGCACTTGCTCTTTGTTGTGCATACTATGTAGAAAGCGATTGCATGAACTAACTTTGGTGTTTAACCTTTTTACTCTTTGTGCATCATTCATTAGCATATTTCCAGTCATATTATGCATTAATAAGGTATAGATAATGATTCCAGAAACACTATTCAAGGAACACTCATTTTTTTCATTGTTTAGTGGATTGATCTGAGGATCTTGAGGATATATGAAAAAAGCAGCTTGCAAGTTCTTTGGGGTTGTATATGAAGAAGAGGTTGCTCTCAGAATCCTTCGCAAGTCCTGGCCTCTTTCTCCAACATAGACTTTTAGTCTGTGTTGGGGAATTCACCAATCAGAGAAGCTTCTGTACTGAAACCTCATGTGTGCATGTGACCACTGCTTTCACAAACTTCCAATTGAGTTGCAGTACAGTGCACAAAGAAAGCCGTGGCTTTTAGCTCTGTGAAGTCAATGGAAGTGGAAGTAACCCACGAAAACCATGAGTAATTCTAGAAATTGAGTGATGGAATGTCAATTTCTGCTGTAAAGCATAGACCATTATCATATATATTCAAAAACTCAAAAACTTCTATGGTACCAGTCAAGATGACCATCACATCATCTATATTGCATTTCCACATTACAATGAACTGTGTATAAATTTGCCTCTTGTCTGTGAAGACCAGATGCTCTTCCCAGAATCACAAGTAAAGGATGGGTCGCAAGCCATCACTATCCCTCTCACGTGGTAATAGAACACCAATAAAGATTAAGAAGTTGTGCGTGAAAACAAATTTTAGAAAACTAGCCATCAACATATTGTGCTGTTGTAAAAAAAGTCAAAAGAATAGTGAAAAAGTGCAAGTTAAGAGTCCGGATATACATCCAGGGCTCGTGGCTTGACTTCAAAAGGCCTACAGCCGAGCTTCAAAGAAGGAAATAACTCTTAAAACAAATACAAATATAAAAAGAAGGAATCCTTTACATACAAGGGGTCCTGAATTGAGGCTCCGTCAATGTAGAGGGGGAAGGAGTCCCTACCTTTATTAGTTCTAGGGACAAATGTTACAACAGTAAACAGGACTATGGGAAGAAAAAGTGGGGGTAGTGCTGGGGTATGTATAGTCGATATAGTGTGCCAGTTGACTAACTGGGGACAATTTGTTCAAAATAAACAAAGCCTCCACACTGCACTTGAATATACCACAGACCCACAAACACTAACAAACCCTACAGGGTAAAGGTAGGCAGTAAAGAGAGGTAAATAGGGAGGTAAGGATATGGAAATCCTAATAGGCGTCCATGAAACTGTCTACATTTCAAGTGAGACTCCCCCTAACCATACCTTGGCACCACTCCCACTGTCAAACAGTTTTCTCCATACAGACACGTTAAAGTCCGGTGAGGTGGGTACGCCCATCCAACAACCTACACCTCCAATGTGTCCTGATTAGGTTGCTGTGCAGATGGGGTGGAGAGATATCCCCCAAATCACTCCCTCTCCCAAACCTGTAAGGGACCTATCTATTCTGCTCCCACATATGAGGGAGGTAGGCGATGAACCCGCCTCTTACACTCTGTTACACTTATGTTTGACTCTGGAAAGTTCATGCTCAGTGGTTGCTACTATGTTCTGTACTGTAGACATTTAACATGTTTCTTTCTTACCTACATAATGTGTAAACCTGTTAAGTTTTCATTGTAAAGCCTCCAAAGTTGGCCAGGTTTAACTTTGATACCTAACTTCTCTGTATTACGCCTATTATCTGTGCTTATAAGATGTTGCCTGCTCTATGTGAATAGTCTTATGTATTTTGTTATGATTGAACTTCCCTTTCCCCTTCGGATCTCCCAATGTCACTATCGATCTTATAAGTATATTCTTCACTTACAGTGTTAATGACATTGATGTTAATTGAGAGACCAGTCTGATTGCTTTATTGTGCTGGTACTATTTTGATTAACAGGTAGTCTCCTCCCTTAATTTACTATCATTTTATGATTTTTTTTTGGGACTTTTATTTCCTGAGCAGAATTTGCCTTTTTGGCAAGATCAGATGATATTTAGTCATTCTGCTTGCTGAGATATTAATGCACGGAATGTGGTTACATTCTTTACTTTGTGATATTGACTACCTAAAAAATAGTATATTTTTGCAGTTGTGCTAACATTTTCATACTGGGTATATTATATTATATATATATTATACACTGTATACTGTCTAAAGCTTGTAATCCCCCTCCCCCCCCCACCCAATTCTATAAAGGGTGAACAAATAAATTAAAAATAAAAATTGTGTAATTTTACAAAATTTTTATTGTATAATTTACATGTCTTTTATTGAATGAATATGTACAAGCTATATTTCCCAGTATGTTAACTGCAACATGTAAAATGTTTCAAACTTGATTGGAAGCAAGTTAAGCAATAGATAATAAGCCCCATAAAAAATAAAACAATCAATTCTCTGGTCCAAAAAAATAAAATTATAAAAAAAAAGTGATCAGAAAATGCCCAATTCTCCATCAATACTCCTCAATATGTTAACTATATAGATCAAGAGATTGTTAGTTCTCTATTCTGAATAATTCACTCTATAATTAAAATGAAAATTAATGTATGATACACTAGTCTTTTGAACAGTATTCTTATTTCAAAAACAAATTGCTACATTTACTCAATGAATATTTAGGTAAAATATAATTCGTATGGATGTATATCACATTTATATACTTGTGTAAGAAGGGATGTACATTACATTTCTGTAACCACAGTAGTTCTTGAATAATAGAGATCATAGTTTCAGATATTATCTGATGCGGACATGTGCTTTGAGCGTTAAAGAAATAGACTTACAGACAATAAGATTTGGACCGCACTGTGGATGACCTCTAGGTACTGGAATTCAATGATGCAATCAGTCACAGAAATAAACGAATGATCTCCAAGGTTACTGCTTGCTGGAGCCGGTACAACTTTCCTCAAACAACCTGGTCCATGTTCTCTCCACCAGGAACGATGGATAGAAATATTGAATGTCATGAGATCTGTATCCTATAAAGAAAAAGTACAGAAATCATTTTTTTTTTTTTATCAAATCCAAAAGATGTGTTGTTTTAAAGACTGAATGCGTTTCTGGCAAATCAGTATATACAAAGCTTTAATAATAAATGTAGAAATTATGACATATTATTTTTTTAACAAAGAATCATTGTTTTTCACTATTTGGATTCAAGAGTTTTTGCTTTCTTTTGAAATAGCAATTGATACAGGGATGTGTGAATAGTTAAATATAACCTATGGTTGAATATGGAAATCCTGTGCTCCATGAGAAGCATTAGCCACATGTGGTGCTTTTATGCTGTGCATGATGATAGTGAATATGAAATTGTTCAAAATTGAAGATCTTAAGGAAGACTTAGCTCTAATTGCTGTCTGACTCACAGGCACTAGAAATGTGTTTTAGGCAAAATGTAAACATTGCCATTTCTCAGAAATGGCAATGTTTTAAATTTTCAGACAAAAGGTGCAGAAACCATGCACCACGAGTACTAAAATAAGTTGTAATAATGTTGATGCTTAGCATGTCCCTTCAATTTTTATCCCAAGCTATTTGGTTGCTTTTATACATCCACAAGAGGATATGTGTGCAGGAACATGCCCAATATACGGTGAGGCAGTATGATCGATTATTAAGTTTAATTATTCTTTAAGTCACTTGTATCACAAACCAATTTACTTTATGCTTATACATTTGTTTCTCCAAGTTGAAAAAGTAAATAAAGTAAAAAATAAAACTATTTTGGTTTTCCCTATCTAACTCAATTCTCTGTATTTGAGACACGGATATCTATTCAACTGTCTCGTAATATATACACAAATAGCAATTGAATCCATGCACAGCACTTAATCATTCCTATTTTTATAGCACCTTTAAAATTAGAGAAGCCTTTATACCATTGGTTTTGTTATTTCTTTTTTAGAAAGCGGAAGCCGGACTGGGGATGCAAAGCAGCCCTGGAAAAAAAATCTATGCCAGCCCCATAAGTCAATGCGACATATATTGTCGCATGTAATATGTAAAGCTATGTCTTGCCACCCCAGATGATTGAGTTATATATATATATATATATATATATATATATATATATATATTGCTTTTTCTAATATAAAATATTGGTCCTAATTAAAACGTTTAATTATACAGTAAGCATACTCACACGCCGACACAGACAATCTCACTGACACGCACAAGCTCATTGATACACAGCCTCATAGACAATCTCACTGATATACATAAGCTCATTGACATAAAAACACAAGCTCACTCACTAGCAGACACACACACACACATACATGCAAGCTCACTAGCAGGCGCACACAGACACAGCTTAATGTAGTGGTTCTGGTGTCTATAGCCTGTCCCTGCAGGCTTTTCAATGTAAACACTGACTTTTCAGAGAAAAGGCAGTGTTTACATTGCTTCCAAGTGACACCTCTAGTGACCGTCACTCAGACGGTCACTAGAGGTGCTTCCTGTGTCAGTGAGTAAAAACACTATTTTTAAAACACACACACACCATGGCAGACACACACACACACACACACATAACACGACAGACACACACACCATGATAGACACAAACGTGACACAGACACACACACCATGACACAGACACACACACCATGACAGACACACACACCATGACAGACACACCATGACACAAAGTCCATGACACACACACCCACACTATGACAGATAGACACACACACCATGACAGACAGACACACAAACGCACACCATGACAGACAAACGCACACCATGACAGACAAACGCACACCATGACAGACAAACGCACACCATTACAGACAAACACACACCATGAAAGACAAACGCACACCATGACAGACACACCATGACACAAAGTCCATGACACACACACCCAGACTATGACAGATAGACACACGCACACCATGACAGACACACACACCATGACAGACACACACACCATGACAGACACACACACCATGACAGACAAACACACACCATGACAGACACACACACCATGACAGACAAACAAACGCACACCATGACAGACAAACAAACGCACACCATGACAGACAGACACACACACCATGACAGACAGACACACACACACACACACACACCATGACAGACACACACCATGACAGACAGACACACACACACACACATAACACGACAGACACACACACCATGATAGACACAAACGTGACACAGACACACACACCATGACACAGACACACACACCATGACAGACACACACACCATGACAGACACACCATGACACAAAGTCCATGACACACACACCCACACTATGACAGATAGACACACACACCATGACAGACAGACACACAAACGCACACCATGACAGACAAACGCACACCATGACAGACAAACGCACACCATTACAGACAAACGCACACCATGAAAGAAACGCACACCATGACAGACACACCATGACACAAAGTCCATGACACACACACACAGACTATGACAGATAGACACACGCACACCATGACAGACACACACACCATGACAGACACACACACCATGACAGACACACACACACCATGACAGACACACACACCATGACAGACAAACAAACGCACAGCATGACAGACAAACAAACGCACACCATGACAGACAGACACACACACCATGACAGACAGACACACACACACCATGACAAGCACAAACACACACACACACACCATGACAGACACACACCATGACAGACACACACACACACAAACCCACATGCATACACTGACAGCATTACACATGTGGGTGATTACCTGTGGGTGATTGGCTAGGGGGTCATGCAGGGCAGAGAGCTGGGAGTTCTGTCGGCCGCAGAAGGTGCTGGGAAGGCGGCCACGGAAGGAGCTGGGGAGGCGGCCGCGGAAGGAGCTGGGGGGGTGGCCGCGGAAGGAGCTGTTCTGGCGGCCGTGGAAGGAGCTGTTCTGGCGGCCCGGAAGGAGCTGTTCTGGCGGCCGCGGAAGGAGCTGTTCTGGCGGCCGCATGGGAAGCTGTGCTGTCTCTGCTCCCCCGATGATTGAGTTATATATATATATATATATATATATTGCTTTTTCTAATATAAAATATTGGTCCTAATTAAAACGTTTAATTATACAGTAAGCATACTCACACGCCGACACAGACAATCTCACTGACACGCACAAGCTCATTGATACACAGCCTCATAGACAATCTCACTGATATACATAAGCTCATTGACATAAAAACACAAGCTCACTCACTAGCAGACACACACACACACATACATGCAAGCTCACTAGCAGGCGCACACAGACACAGCTTAATGTAGTGGTTCTGGTGTCTATAGCCTGTCCCTGCAGGCTTTTCAATGTAAACACTGACTTTTCAGAGAAAAGGCAGTGTTTACATTGCTTCCAAGTGACACCTCTAGTGACCGTCACTCAGACGGTCACTAGAGGTGCTTCCTGTGTCAGTGAGTAAAAACACTATTTTTAAAACACACACACACCATGGCAGACACACACACACACACACACATAACACGACAGACACACACACCATGATAGACACAAACGTGACACAGACACACACACCATGACACAGACACACACACCATGACAGACACACACACCATGACAGACACACCATGACACAAAGTCCATGACACACACACCCACACTATGACAGATAGACACACACACCATGACAGACAGACACACAAACGCACACCATGACAGACAAACGCACACCATGACAGACAAACGCACACCATTACAGACAAACACACACCATGAAAGACAAACGCACACCATGACAGACACACCATGACACAAAGTCCATGACACACACACCCAGACTATGACAGATAGACACACGCACACCATGACAGACACACACACCATGACAGACACACACACCATGACAGACACACACACCATGACAGACAAACACACACCATGACAGACACACACACCATGACAGACAAACAAACGCACACCATGACAGACAAACAAACGCACACCATGACAGACAGACACACACACCATGACAGACAGACACACACACACACACACACACCATGACAGACACACACCATGACAGACAGACACACACACACACATAACACGACAGACACACACACCATGATAGACACAAACGTGACACAGACACACACACCATGACACAGACACACACACCATGACAGACACACACACCATGACAGACACACCATGACACAAAGTCCATGACACACACACCCACACTATGACAGATAGACACACACACCATGACAGACAGACACACAAACGCACACCATGACAGACAAACGCACACCATGACAGACAAACGCACACCATTACAGACAAACGCACACCATGAAAGAAACGCACACCATGACAGACACACCATGACACAAAGTCCATGACACACACACACAGACTATGACAGATAGACACACGCACACCATGACAGACACACACACCATGACAGACACACACACCATGACAGACACACACACCATGACAGACAAACACACACCATGACAGACACACACACCATGACAGACAAACAAACGCACAGCATGACAGACAAACAAACGCACACCATGACAGACAGACACACACACCATGACAGACAGACACACACACACCATGACAAGCACAAACACACACACACACACCATGACAGACACACACCATGACAGACACACACACACACAAACCCACATGCATACACTGACAGCATTACACATGTGGGTGATTACCTGTGGGTGATTGGCTAGGGGGTCATGCAGGGCAGAGAGCTGGGAGTTCTGTCGGCCGCAGAAGGTGCTGGGAAGGCGGCCACGGAAGGAGCTGGGGAGGCGGCCGCGGAAGGAGCTGGGGGGGTGGCCGCGGAAGGAGCTGTTCTGGCGGCCGTGGAAGGAGCTGTTCTGGCGGCCCGGAAGGAGCTGTTCTGGCGGCCGCGGAAGGAGCTGTTCTGGCGGCCGCATGGGAAGCTGTGCTGTCTCTGCTCCCCCGCCCTCGAGCGCTACTGAATGAGACCGGGGCCGGAATATGACGTCATATTCCGGCCCCGGTCTCATTCAGTAGCGCGCTGGGAGCAAAGACAGCACAGAACAGATCCTTCTGCGGCCGCCAGCAGAACCCGATGTCTGCCCGGCCCCAGGTGCCGACGGCCCACCGGGAAATTTCCCGGTGTCCCGGTGGGCCAGTCCGGCCCACGGACTTCTAAAGTTCACTGGCTAATGATGGGGTATACTTTTTTTATATTTTTTTAAGTCAAATTTTAAATTGTAAAATTACATTTCTTTTTAACTTAAAATATACAAAATAAGCAGCAAAAAACAGTGACTTATCTTTACATGTCTCTCAATAACTATGGAAACCTTGCATACATTCTAATAAGGTTAATGTGTCATCTTTAATTTCAGATGTTAGCTAGAATAACTCATAGCATCAGTTACTGACAATGCTTTCCATATTAGACAGTTCTTGAGTAAGCCAACTAGAGATTCTATAAATAAGAAAAGCATTATAGGCTACGTAATGCTCTTACGGAAGGACCCACTTTAATTCTCTAGTCTTGGAAAACATGGCTGTGTTCCTTGTTAATTCAGGCCTGCATAATGACCCAACATTTCTGGTACATTATTAACTAAATCAGTGTAGCAGCCACAAGACTTCTACAGCTCGGATTATTAGTAAATGTAAAAACCAGCGAAAGCAAGAAAAAAATTTACTCTTGTATTTCTTTTAAAATATACATGAGATTTACTAGTATGACTACTCAGACGGTGGTGCAAATATACAGCTCAATGGTAAGTATTACTCAAGCCTTCAAACTACTGATATGAGACATGTTTGAGCTGCCCTATGTTCATCAAAAGAAACCGACAACCCTCTGTTGCTCCTTTACCAATTAGCCAATTGAACATTTTGCGGCAGCATGTGAACGTTTTTACAATTAATTGGTAGTTGTGCTTCAAATTGCTGAATATGTTAAAAAAAAAAAAAAAAAGGCATAAAAAGTCCAATGGTATATATTTGGATACTTGGATAATACAAATGTTGAACACCACTCACATTTAATAGAGCTTCAGGCCAGCACCATTAAAGCAGCATGAAGTGGTGTAAGCCTCAGTCTAGCATAATAATCAGCCAGATATTTTCAATAGTGATGTCCCGAACGGTTCGCTAGCGAATAGTTCCTGGCGAACATAGCATGTTCGCGTTCGCCACGGACGGTGAACATATGCAATGTTCGGTCCGCCCCCTATTCGTCATCATTGAGTAAACTTTGACCCTGTACCTCACAGTCAGCAGACACATTCCAGCCAATCAGCAGCAGACCCTCCCTCCCAGACCTTCCCACCTCCTAGACAGCATACAATTTAGATTAATTCTGAAGCTGCATTCATTTTTTTTGTATTATTTGTATTTTTCATGTTTTTTTGTGTTTGTGTTTATTATACATTATCCTCCATAGCCAGTAACCTGTGTTTATTATACATTACCCCCCATAGCCAGTAACCTGTGTTTATTATACATTATCCCTCCATAGCCAGTAACCTGTGTTTATAATACATTATCCCCCCATAGCCAGTAACCTGTGTTTATTATACATTATCCCCCCATAGCTAGTAGCCTGTGTTTATTGTACATTACCCCCCCATAGCCAGTAACCTGTGCTTATTATACATTATCTCCCCCATAGCCAGTAACCTGTGTTTATTATACATTATCCTCCCATAGCCAGTAACCTGTGTTTATTATACATTATCCTCCCATAGCCAGTAACCTGTGTTTATTATACATTATCTCCCCCATAGCCAGTAACCTGTGTTAATTATACATTATCCCCCCACAACCAGTAACCTGTGTTTATTTTACATTATCCCCCCACAACCAGTAACCTGTGTTTATTATACATTATCCCCCCATAGCCAGCAACCTGTGTTTATTATATATTATCCTCCCATAGCCAGTAACCTGTGTTTATTATACATTATCCCTCCATAGCCAGTAACCTGTGTTTATTATACATTATCCCCCATAGTCAATTATCGTTGGACCTAGGCAGCATGATGTCTGAGGCCGGCCCAGAGAGTGAGTGAGTGAGTGAGTGAATAATATAATATATATGTTCAGAAACATATTAGTAATATATGTAAATCGGGTTCATGCAAAGAGGGTGAAAAGGTATTAAAGAAAAACACACTTATTGCATCAAATTTACAAAGCCAAACTTTTAAAAGCTTTCCTCATTTCTTTCTTGGGATGAGGAATATATCGGTTGTAGACTGAGGATTTCCATCTGCCCAATCTTTTAATAATATGCACTGGAGTGTCAGTGTTGAAGGAGACCGAAGCTGCCCCTATTCTAAATGAAAGACCCGAGACATGGATACAACCCAATCTTAGGAGAAGTGTTCTGATGTAGAAGATGAATTTAGCCGTAGACAGAGGGATTCAGTGAGAGTAGTGGTGAAATGTGTGTGGCATGACTGAGTGTGGGTAAGTAAGAGTCAAGTATTTTAACTGGGCACTAGTTCAAGGTGGGATAAAGTGGTATAGCGGATGGATGAGTAGTTTGGTTCGTTTTAGAGGTTTGTAGATAAAGTATATAGTGATCATGATTTTTAGCGATATCCAATATTTTTAAGGTGGTCCCAGTGCCATCACTCATATCTGGTGTCACAATAGCTTGCATTTAAAAAAAACCAAAAAACGTTTTTGACTGTAATATAATAGCAGTCAGTTTCCTTCACATGTGTGCGTTTAAGGGACTGCCAGGGCACAGTGTCACACCAGTGCAACTCATATCTGGTATAACAGTAGTGTACATTAAAAAAAAAAAAAAAAAAAAAAAACTAGAAATTTGACTGTGAAATAATAGCAGTCAGTTTCCTTCACACGTGTGCGTTTAAGGGGCTGCCAGGGCACAGAGTCACACCAGTACAACTCATATCTGGTGTAGCAGTAGTGTATATTTAAAAAAAAAATTACAGGGGGCTTGTTGTCACCTTTCGGGGACCCTTGGTGTTGTACGTGGCTGGGTGGAGGAAGAGACCTTCCAATGACAATGACGTCAGTGAGGACAAGGAACGGAACATGGCTAGCTTGGTATCCAACCTTGTGCAAATGGGGAGTTTGCGGTTATGCAAATGGACTGTTTGCGGTGCGTTAAACGGGGAGTTTGGTCTGTCACTGTGAAGCGGGCGTAACCCTTACACTACCTGATCGATACAACATCATACCTGATGTTTTAAAGCACGTTATTCCAAACAATTTAGGAATGTTAGGTGATTTATGCCCTTTATGGATTAAAACCAGACTCTGCATCAACTATGTAATTTTCCATGGGAGTTTTGCCATGGATACCCCTCTGGCATGCCACAGTCCAGGTGTTAGTCCCCTTGAAACAACCTTTCCATCACTATTGTGGCCAGAAAGAGTCCCTGTGGGTTTTAAAATTCGCCTGCCTATTGAAGTCTATGGCGGTTCGCCAGGTTCGCCAGTTTGCGAACATTTGCAGAAGTTCGCGTTCGCCGTTCGCGAACGGAAAATTTTATGTTCGCGACATCACTAGTTTTCAACAGGATCATGTAAGGTAAAAAAAATATTGCTCTCTGAAATCTTACTTACATATTTCTGAGCAATATGGTATTGCTTAATCAGCAGACTGTAAAAAGAGCTACAGGGTTTTTAATCAGAATTCTTTCTGTAGATAATAATTGCAGCTGTTAGTGGCTACTAATACCTCTCTGTCACAACTCGTGAAATTGCCAGACATTACACTGCTATTCATAAATACACCAAATACAAACTTAATGTTAAGGTTATGAACCCCACGAAAAAATAAAAAGTGAGAGTGAAGCACTGATAGATTAAATGGCACTTACCCCTTTATAGTAATAGCAACAAAGTAGTAACGTTGATAAACAATGGTAAATGTG